>NC_046300.1:39888287-40145787 GCF_004115265.2 Rhinolophus ferrumequinum
CGATACTTAGAAAAAAATCTTCAAAAATATAAGTGGGTTTGTTTTTTAATTTTTTCTCAGTTAGCTATTTTCTTTCTTTTTTTAAAGTTTTGTTTTGTTCACATAACAGTCATGAAGGAGTGAAATGTAAAAAAAAAGAAAATCTCGTTTGTGAAAATTCCAGAAAAAGGATCCTACTATCTACTTCGGGTTTTAGCATTAACTTCTCGCAAAGTGCACAAAAACAAAATAGCTGACTCCGCCAATATCCCAAGTATCTTGTGAAAGTTTATGAAGTTCTTAGCTGTGGTATTGCTGCCAGTGAAAAAAGTTGAATTTTAGACTTAAAATTTAAAACTTTCTAGTAAGTTCTAATAGGAACTGGCTGCTGAACTGTCTGTAGTCACTGGAGAAAATAAGGGTCAGCCTTCATGAAAATGTCATCTTCATAAGTAAAAGGTAAATGAGCTGTGACAGTCATTATTCCCATCCAGCTTCTGCACTATTAAAAATTGTTTAAATTTAATGGATACATATGAAATAATAATATAGCTAAAAATATGTGTGAAATGAGTAACCTAAGTAGGACATTCATACTACATTAGAACTACGTTCTGCAACACAAATCTTGTAAAATACATATATAAATCACTATAACTTTTAACTGTCCATGTCCCCTGTAGATAATTATAACGAGGAGCAATAGATCTGCAAATAATGAGGACTGATAAAAAAAAATCAGTAGAAAGCTTTTTGAATATGACTTAAGAGCATGTATATGCTTTTAGATGGAATGCTGTTCTCTTGAAGTTATGGCTAAGCTGTTACTAGAACTGGTCTATTCACGTCACGGAAAACATAGGTCATACCTTATCTATGGGGGAAAGCCTTCCCAGAATTTACTGTGATTACCTGGGCTATGTATTACTTTGCACTGGCCTCACCTCAGAAAATGAAGAAGGGCCAAATTCTTCTGAAACTCCCTGCAGTCTTCCATCCATCACAAGGCCATAAATCTGGTGGTCTGTTCCAGACAGACTTAACCAGTTTTCAAGGGTTCAAGTAAAACCTAACACCTCCCATTCCACTGAAGGAGTATTTAGGAAATTTAGCGCAAGGCACACAGGCAGTAGTGAATTCCCAGGCACTTGAAAGTGACAGAAAGCCTAATCTCTACAATGAGTAGCCTTTTTGGAGATTGCGTAGCCCACAACTATGTGCTAATATAAAACAAAAGGACAGCAGAAACACATACCCCCTGCCCACCCATTAAGGACTTGAGTGGACAAAGAGGAAGTGATGATTTTCCTTGCCTCAAACAGTAGCTTTGTTTGTGGTAGGGGTGGGGAGATAGAAAGTGGAATGATAAGTTTCCATCACTTACTTATGTGACTCAGAAATATGTCCACAAAGCCAGATGCCTTGTCTTCATGTTTGCAGACATCTAGCCCCCTTGCTAAAAACCCACTTCAGTTCTTTAATACTCTTTTATGCTGACCACACCATCAATATTGCTCTCAAAGTCTGACTGCCCTGTAGGATGTTCCATCATCTGGACTAGGTTCCTGGGAAGCTGGAACTCACGATCTTCCTTTTTAAACTGCCAGAATAGGAGGGAGAGAGAAAACATTCCTACCCTTTGACCACCAGTATGAGCAGAATCCGGAAACCGGTGCAAGGGTGATCTGCAGCCGTTCATGTTCATGGGATTTGATAGATGGAAACCCAAGGTTATCCAAGGTTGCAAGGTTACCATTATGAAGAAGTAGCTCAAAGGACTCCAGTTTCTCTCTCCAAGTGTTGTGATGTCTCCATGAAGAAGACTTAATGTGGATTTGGGTGGGCAAGAAAGCATTTAAACACCCAGGAAAGGACATGATCGAAGCTGACCTTTTTATACTGTAGTACTTTGCTGTTAAGTAACCCCAATATTGTATCTGCATTTATCTTTTGTTCATCTACTTTCACACACATACAGTATTATGTAATAGAGGAAAATGGGGAAATGCAAGTGAATTCAACTTTATTTTATACATTGTATATATGTATACCTGCCCTATTCATTTGGGTTTTGTTAAAGAGATAGTCACCAAGGGCTTATGAAAATCATTTTTTAATTGATAATTAGGATATTGAATAAGCAATCCTTTGAGCTTGTAATTTGTTTTATCTCAATTAGGATTATGAATCAAGGAGAATTACTGTGTATTTTAGTCATTTTGATTTGAGGTAACTCCAAATATAAAATTATTACATGTAGTGATGTCTCCCAGCCCTTACGTGTGGATATTTTTTAAGTGGACTTGTATGCTGATAATTCTAGACCAAAGTAAATATGGCAGAATATTTATACATGAAAAAATAATTTTGCAAATATTTTCTATAATTGTATCATTCGTTTAAAATGTTGACAGCTTGTGTTAGTTTCAGGGAGGGGTGTATATTTTGATAAAAAATACTTGACTTTGTAATTCTGTATATTCTATACAATTTATAGCAGAGCCGTTTTAAGACAGCCTTGTCACATTTTTTGTTAATTGTGAAAACTTTATTATGAGTGATGTTTAAGTATGCATTGAGTATATAACGACCAACTAGAATTAACGTAAGTGTAAACAGTGAACATACTGTATGCTGTACAAGATATATTGTAATTTGCTGTTTTAGCATCTGTATTTTGGTTAGACGATACTATTAAATGCAGATGTTAAGGGTTGGAAAAGTCTAATTTTATTTTTAGAAATAATGAATATAAATTTGGTTTTGCTTGATTAAAATAGCTTGTTCCTATGTTAAGTCTCTTTTTAAATGTTTTAATGTGAATTCTTTTGTGGAGCCAAGAAGTTATTTGATCTGTGTGAGTCACAGCATTGTTTCACTTATTATTCATTCAATACATTTCTGTTTCCTTACTTGTTTACTTTCCATGTCACCTACTTACATGCTTAGTAGTACTCAAATGGAATATGACATTTAAAAAAAAAAGGCAGAAGAAGAGAGATTGAAGTCTTCTGGTAATTTAGTGCTTTGAATAGGCCTGATCTTATGATAAATCCTAAGTATTGGAAGTATTCTGCGGTACTCATCCACGGAAACAAATTACACGTGTGGATTACCAGGTATTTGGTAACGGTCTTTACGTGAGCTATTTCATCCAGTCTTTCCTTGACAACCCTGGAAAGTAGATGTCGTTATCCACATTTTATAGTAACTGAGAAGATCCCAGAGCCAGGATTGCAACCAGGGCTGCCTGATTCCAAAGCCAATGTTTTGTTCCTTCTCAATATCTTAGAGGAAAATGCTCAATGGAAACTGAAGAGAGTGAGGAGACATGACAAAGTACTGCAGCTTTAGGATGGGCATTGTTATAACGGCGTCGGGGAGGCTGTGTTATGCTCAGCTTCCCCATACTCACTGCTGAGTTACTTCCTGAGGCCTCAATACCTTGGGCATTTGGGTTTTCTTGCATCTTGGAATATTGCCCTATATAGTCAGTTTTTAAGAGTTTGTATATTTTTTTAAAGAATACGGAGTGAAATTGCAATTTAATATTAGCTAGTAATTGTTTATAAGCTAGTAATATTTCACATAAAGAAAACAAATCAGTTCCATCATCACAGACTATACACCTAACCTTAGCTAATAATCTTCAAATGCATGGTTAGTCACATGCATTTGTGAAAATGCAATCTTTCATAATGTGAAAGAGTGCCAGTGGCTCAAGCCGCACAAGCCATCACCAAATGAATTGTGGAAAATGATTAAAATTTCCAGTTCCACTGGTTGGCCAATAGCATCAATTTTGTGTTTGAAGGTCAATCCAAAACTAATTCTCCAAAAATTTGATAACTGTTATCTGCTACAACTAACTTCATGTCTAGCAACACAACAGATTTAACATTGAAAGAATTTGTGACGAGAAAGTAACTACACTTTAAAAGGATAAAAACAAGCCACAGAAAGCAATCTTATCTATACATATTCTTTTAAGTACTTTGTGTCCTTTCATTCCTATTGTTCCTCTTCTCTCATCACCTACTGATTAATTTAGTTCCACTCCCTCTATCGCCATCCATTCCTCTTTGCAGATGCAATAATTCTTCCATTTCAGTTTCCTCCATATCTGAGAACTCTTCACCTACCCAAATCCTGAGCATCTATTAATCTCCCTTCCGGAGGTAGCATCGCCCTTTGGCTCTCTCTCCCTGCCCACTTTGCACCCCAGGATCCTGATTCCTCAAGCAAGTCAGTGAGCAGGCAATTTGACTTGGTGTACAATTTTTAAAATGAAACACTTCAGACAAGTTATAGTAGAACTAGGTGTAGTAGAAGTGTGACTACATTTTATTGTTTCATTCTTGACATCTAAGACGTCAATATATATATTTTTAGAATGTTTGGCTGAGAACTCAAAAGTACCTTTTTCTAATAATTTAAAAAATGCCTTACTTATGTAATTCAATGTAATCTTTTACTGGGAAAAATTTCAAACATGCAAAAGAAAAATAGTATGGTAAACCCCAGTGTACCCACCATCCAATTTCAACAGTCAACAATTCACAGCCAATTCTGTTTTCTCTATACCCTCACCTACGTCCCCTCTCTACTGAGTTATTTTGAAGCTGATCCCAGACATGTTATCGTTTCATCTGTAAATAAGTATGCATCTCTTATTAAAGAAATAAGCATTTTAATACCACTATCACCTTAAAAATTAATAGTTTCTTAATATAAAATCCATCAGTTAAAAGTTCTGATTGTCTTATAATTGTCATAATTTTTAAAAATTTGAGTCAGAATCCAAATAAGGTCCCACACTACAATTGGTTTGCATAGATAGCTATGTGTCTTTTAACCTAGAGATCTGTAGGTTCCCCCACTCTATTTCTTTTTTTTTCTTTGCTATTTTTTTTTTAAAAATTAGGTTTGTCCTGAAGAGTTTTTCACTGGGAAGTAGCAAGACATCTTCCTAGGTTGTAGTATGTTCTTTCTTCAGGAGGCACATACTGTCTAGCTGAGATATTGGATGTATTTTAAAGATGTACTATCTGATAGGATTTGCAGGTGCTTTAGGTCCCAGGTGGTGAGGAAAAGAGAGAAGCCAAGGATGAATCCAAGGTTTGGGCCTGAGCATTTGGAAAGATGGAGTCACCAGCAGACAAGTAGATACGAGGATCAGAAGTTCAGAAGAGGGGACAGACCTCAGGTATGGATCTGAAGGTCACGTTTCATTCATTCAAAATATATTTGAGCTAGGTACTGGGTAAAACAAATGGTTTCTGCAGCTTATGATCTAGTGGGACTCACAAAAGCTAAATAATAACTGATAAGTGATGTGAAGAAGAGTTACGTGGTGCTATGAGGATATCTAATGGAAGTTCAAAAGAAGTCATCCTTGAGGAAGTAACTTTTGAGCTGAAATCTGAAAGATGAATAAGAGTAAAAGAGGAGAGATTTTCCAGGTAGAGGGAATAGCATGTACAAAAGTCTGCTTCTAGAAGGAACACAAAGCGTTGGAAGTCAACGGTGGCCAGAAGGCAAGAGATGGATATGAGATGAGACTGGAGGACCACGCAGGTCATGCTAAGGATTCAAATCGTACTAAGCAGTGGAGAGCCATTGCGTTGTTTAAAGCAAATTGGGGCACGAAGAGATATTTTAATCAGTTTCGTATTGTGAAAAAGTCACTGTGGCTGAAATACAGAGCATGACTTGGAGGATAGTAGCAGCCAGAGGTAGAGCCAGAGGTTAGGAAGCTATTGTGGTGGTCCAGGCTGGAGACGATAGTGGCTTGAATTATGTATTGGTGGTGAAGATGGAGAGGAGGAGGATTTGAGAGCTGTTTAGGAGATAAAATCAATAGGACTTGATGTTGAATTGTATGGGAAGGGAGGGCTGGGAAAAGGTCAAGGATAACCTTTCGGTTTCAGAACTGTGGAAACTATGGGAATGTAAGATGTCCCCTATGGAGCTTGTATAGAAAAGACAGAATCCTGGAAAACACTGATATTTGAAAGATGAGTTTAAAAACAAACAAACAAAAAAACCCTATATAGGAGGTTCAGGCAGAGAGGGGACAGAGAAGTAGGAGGAAAATGGGGGGAGTGGCAGCCAGGAAGCCACAGGTGGAGAACCTCTCAGAAGAGAATGATACTTATGTCAAGTGAAGATAAAGCCAAGTAAGGAAAGTCTGGAAAGTGCTCTTTTGCACTCAGCAACTAGAAGGTCACTGGTGTGCTGTGCTGGTAAAGATTGGGCATGGGGGAAGCCTGATGTACAGTGTTCGCCAATTTCTGTGGTGTGACTACTTCCACCATGGATGATTTGAAGCTACCAAGCTGATGTTACTGAAGGTGCCTCTGGGAAGAGAAGCATCCCATCAACTCGTGGGAGCTGGTAAGAGCCTGCTCTTGTGACTCAACCAGTGATCTTGGCAGAAGTAGTTTTGGTGTGGTAGTGCCGGTGGCAGCTGCAGCAGTGGAGGTGGAGACAGTGAGCACAGACTCTTGTTTCTAGAAGCTTAGTTACGATGGAGAGAAGAAAAACAAGAGAAAGGTAGCTGTAAATGGAACCTATGGTTTGGAGAGCAGGATCCCACCATGGGGCAGGGAACAAGGGATGGGGAAGCAAGGGAGTTGAGTGTATTGGTGAGAGACTGGTTGTAGCCAAGAACTAAGGAGCCTGGGTTTAATTTAAGGAAGTACAGACCTGGGTGTCTGGTCGACTGACACAAATGGAGGGGTCAGAAATGAGGTGCCTCAGGAAAGACTAATGAATCTATGTACAAAGTTCTTTCACAACTGTGTTCCTGTTTCTCCCTCACAACAATCTGTTGTGATAGCAGTAAGCATTGTCTTCATTTGAAAGCTGTGGATATGGAGGCATACAGCAGCGAAGGGGCTTGCCCAGGCTCAGAGAGAGAAGACCGGCACCTTTTGGTTTTCAGGACACTGTTTCCACCTCCCCATTGACTAAGGTATTTTTTGGACCAGGGACTGGAATAGTGTCAACTACTGTACCTTCCTCAAAATGAGTATTTACCAGCTGGAGACTCTAATACCTCCAGAGTACTAGGTCACTCATATTTTTGTTCAGCGTGTTCTTACATGGCAGTTAGAATTTCCAGGCACCGTTCTAAGCATCTGATGAATATGAACTCATGTAAGCCTCGTATCCACCCTGTGAGGTAGATGTTTTGATCATCTCCATCAATGTTGCCGCACAGTGCCACAAAACTTTGTGACTTCACCATTTATTATGATTTCACACAGTTCTGTGATTTGACCAGAGTGGGCTTCTCATGCAGCTGCCATCAGACGGCAGTGGGGCCAAAGTCACTTACAGGCTTGACCACTCGACATCAAAGCGGTCACAGCCCCGCCCAGATTCAAGAGGGTACTGGACACTTCTCAGGAGGGAGGAACGGAAGCCAGGCGTCTTTAGAGAAAAGCTGCTAGAAGGGATGATTCCCAGTGAGAAGACCAAGGCACAGAGAAGTTCAATAACTTACTCACTCACGGTCGCATAGCTGGTATGTGAGGAAACAGTGTTAATCCCAGGCAGTTGAGTTCCAGAGGCAGCTAGAGGAGGCAAGCGACTGGAGCTCAGGAGCACAGCACAGCCTCCTAACAGAGCCGCGGCGGTTAAGAGCACAGCATTATTTATAGTAGAACCAGGGGGCTTCTGGGCTTATCTATCGGGCATTTGGGAGGGAGGAAGAAATTCTAAAAATACTACGAGTGGAAAGAAATGAGGAGGGTACAAACTGGGTCAAATTTCAAGGACTATATAAACAAGGCTTTTTTTATGTTGAGGTGAAAATATGGTCTTGTGTGGCCCAAGGCAGAATGGAAGATGTCATATGTTTGCTTGTCTCTAATCAGGAAAGAGTGGAAATGCAAGTAAGTGTATAAGGGTGTGTGTGTGTGTGTGTGTGTGTGTGTGTGTGTGTGTGTGTGTGTGTGTGGTTTTTCTTTATAAGTAATTAAAACCTGAAACTTTTTAGTCAGCTACTCAAATGGCCAGATGTGGGAGAGTTTCTGGCTGGGCCCAGGGAGTCAGGAGGTGAGGCGGCCTCAGAAAGGACCTCCAGCCTCCTTCAGTGTCCCCTGCTGTATAATGTCATCGCCCTGAAAGTCTGGGTCATTGCTTAGTTTATGTATACCCTGGCACCTCTATTGGAGGATGAGGAAACGACATCTCTAGTTCAGAAAGGTTACTCACTTCACGTGATCCATGGGGTATCGCCGGAGAGAAGCTGACTCACTTCCAAGGGGCTGGCCGGTTTCTGTCCCAAGCTCTGACAACCAGAGACAGTGTGTAGCTGAGGTCCTGCTCATCTCTAGCTTCTCGGTTTTACTGGGCCAGCCAAAAGGCCAGGTTCCACACACTGATGCAGACACGCCCCACTTCTGTGTAAATATGGTGAGTGGGAAAAGGGGCAGGCCATTTCCCAGGTCATTCTGAGGTTTCTCGTTCTAAAGACCAAAGATGGAAATTCAGGGCGACTATTTTTGTCATCTCTCGTAATAACGGGAGCAGATTCCTCTGCAATTGCTCACGCTGAATATGACAATATTCCAGCCACTGGGAACGCCTCACCTCTCAGTATCATTCTTACACCCAGGCAAGAAGGCCCCATTCTGGCCCTTGTCCATATGTCCCCCACTTCACGGGGCAGAAAGGCTGTAGGGGCCGTTAGGGGTGTGCCCAGCCCCCAGACCACATTCTGAGTACCCAGGACCAGAGAACTCCCTGCCCCTTTCCAGGGCCTGTTCAGTCCTCTTCCCTGCCCGGGTCACTCCCCTGGGTCCCAGGGATGGGCAGGAGCAGCTGTTTGCAGGGGATGTGGTCGTGGTTTGTGATGTAGTTTCAAGGTCCACATCCGTACGCAGGAGGCCCCCAGCAGTATGGGAAGGGCAGGATTGGAGTCGGCAGGGATGGAAGCAAGACCTGGGCCCAGCCCTTCTCGCGCAGTCTCCTTCCAGCCGGAATTCCAATCTCAAACCTGGCCTCTCGGATTGTTATGAAGGTATGTTTGTCAAGGAAAGAAAATAGGGCATATTTAATTGAGAGCTTGATAGCCTGATTTGTAACTTTTAAATATTTAGATACACGATATAGAGGCCTCCATCTATGTACTTGCCCTCAACCCTGCGAATGCTTTTTCTTGGGGGGGGTGGGCGGGGGACTGTCACTACTGCCCCAAATGCCTGGCTTTTCATCACAGTATGTCTGTGTACAAGCTCCTGGCCATATTGAAATGTCCCTTCCCACCTCCTACCTCACCCCCTTCCACAGACTTATTTCCTCCGTATCTAGTCCCAAAGACCCTTCAAAAGCTTCTTCCATGCAGTGCTGTATGAAACAGCCCCAGACATCTGCTTGCCTTTGCCTCAGCCCCACCACCGCTCCCTGGGATGATCCATTTCAATTCCACTGCTGCTGTCCGACGGCTCCTCCAGGCTGAGTCCAGGGCTGACTGCCTTAGCCCCAGTATCTAGCATCAGCGCGGTGCTCTCCACCATGAGTCATCCACTAAGAGTGCTGATGCTTCATTCTAGGGTGACCAACCAACCAGTTTGTCTGGGACAGAGAGATTTCCCAAAATGTGGGACTTTCTGTGCTAAACAGTCTTGGGAAAACTGGGATAATCGATCCCCCTTCTGGGGAAGAGGCTCTTCAGAAAGGGACAGGGCCACAGCAGCCAGAACACAAGGAGAATTAAGTGGCCAGTTTAAGTTGGAAACAAGTAGGGGGACTGTTGACTCCCTACCACCCCCTCCTGAGTAGTGAGGAAACATCTAGGCCACACAGAAATCTGGCTGGGCTGTAGAAGTCGGGGCTGGAAGAATGGCGGGTTACCACTGTGGGGCCCAATGTCCAGACTTACTAAAATCCTTTCATTTTTTTCACAAAGATTTCCTTTATTCTCATTTCTCTGAAGTCCCTCCTGGGGAACCCAGCTCAGCATTCAACTTCCAGCTGTCCACACAAACCGTTTGATAGAGTCCACTCTAAGAATAAATGATGGCCTGTCTGAATCTTTCTGCCCTGCCCCCACCGCTGCCACTGCCCTCGTCCCTGCCCTGATCTATCCTGCTAAGTATGGTAGATAGCTATGGGTTTTTCCCGCTGAGTCCTTTTCTGTTTTTATGGTGAAGGCACCTGAATTTCCTTTAGAAACCATCCCCTCACTCCCTTATTTCTCAGCCCTACCTTCAGACCATAAAGGTCATATGGAGGGTGGTTAGCTGGGTGGGAAACACATGACCTGGTTTCTAGTACACTGTATTTCTACATCTCAACAAAAGAACAAGGAAACTAAGTCAGGATCTTCTCAATTGTTATAGACAGAAGGATTGGCTTTAAGAAAACCTAAATCCAAGGGCTCAGGCAATGATATTCTCTCTCTCTTGTTCTCTCTCCTTCTATCTCTCCCTCTTCTCTCTTCTCTACTACCCTCTATGTTGGCTTCAGTCTCAGGCTGGTTCTCTCTAATTGGTGGCAAAGATGTCCATGCTAAAAAGGAAGTCCCCCCCCCCCAAAAAAAAAAGTCTTCAAAGAGAGCAAAGACACTTCTAGTAATAATCCCGTCTAAACATCGGTCTGAATTCAAACCCAGGACATTCAACATCATTGGTGACACTCATAATCTCTACTAATACAGATTATGCACCTCCTTCTAGGGCACAGTGAAGAAAAGTCCATCAAAATGACCACAAAACACATTTCATTCAGCTAAAATTAACTGAGCCAGGCACTATGCCAGATGCTTTTGTCTTTATTCCTCAGAAGAACCTGGAAAGAAGGTATTGTTGTCACTATGTAATCAATGCAGAAAAGTCCAAGGCCTTCGCCACTCCGAGAAACGAAAATCCACGCAGAAAATGAGAACCCAGTTAACTGGCATTTCCTCAGCCTCAGGTATCAACGTGCTGGTATTCAGACTACACCCCTTTCCGTTTCACTTCTCCCTTCTGATGCTGCTCAAGAAACACTGGGCCTTCACTTCTCACCACCTTTGTCTGATCGTTCAGTGACTTTTACAGGTGAAAGCAAGCACACTCGAACAGGTGACCCCAGCAACGTAGACATTTATGAAGATCTTTCTACTCCAGTTTCCAGAAACTGTCATGGTGAAAGGAAATAACTTCTCTGTAATTAGAAAGGGTGGGAAGCAGGCTACTGCAGGCATATGTGCTTAATATGTACGTAGTAAAGAGCTAATAAGTGTACACGGTGAAAAAGAATGTTTTTTTCAAATAGTACAAAAAGGTACACAGAGAAAAATAAGCTTCCCTGTCATTCTGTCCCCAGGCTTCTCCCTAGAGGCATACACTGTTGCAGACCTTGTGTGTCCCTCCAGATATCCTGTGCCTATCCAAGTATGTAGGTATCTATGAACATATATTTTTATTTCCTTTTTCTGTTTTTTACATGAATGATAGCACACTACACATAGCATTCAATACTTTGAGTTTATTGAACAATAACTTTACTCAAGGAGTTTATTAACGCTTCTATGATGCATCATATGGATCTGTCTTATTCTTTTAATGCCTGCATAGGACTCCATTGTATGAATTTCTAACCAGCGTCCTACTGAAAGACATTTAAGTCGTTTCCAGTCTTCTCGTTATTCATACATTTTAGACAGATTTTTATAGCAAAAATGGAAATAAACAGAAAAAAGTTTTGCTTAACTCTCATTTATCTAGAAAATCCAATTAATAGAGGCCCCACTCTGTTCTGAGGGTTCCTAGTAGTTTGGATCAACATAATTCAAATTCTGAGCTTGCAAGCAAAAGTTTTCAAAATTATTTTGCTCTGCATTAAATACAAACTAGACAGAAGGGCCTCTGTCTTAGAGATCATCTGCTGTTCACACAAAATGGGATGTGGGAAGGAAACAAGAGCATACGCGTAAGATAGAACCTAAGAGAAGATGGATGAAAACTGGAACCCGGAAGCAGAACCCTTCTCTCTCTCCACATTACCTCATCTCTGTGTCCCTGCTGTGTCACTTTTATTCAGTTCTCTTTGTGCTGACCAGCCTTCTCTGCAGTGGAAGATGCTGGCCAGCTCTACCGGACCTCACAGGAAGAGTCTCCATCAGAGACTGAGTGTCGTCTCAGTGTCCTAATTGCCAATTTCTGGAAAAAGAATCTGATTCCCACCCTTCCCTACCCCCCACTGAAGAGATTGGGTCCCCTTGGTTCGTTTACTCCTGCTCCAATTAGCTCTGGTTAAAGGGACAAGGCCTATTAGAAGATGGCTGCAGAGCCCCGATCCTGAGGGTCAACCCCAATAATCAGAAGGGGAATGGGCTGGGAGAGGCCCTCCAGTGCTGCCATGTGGTCCCCCTGGGACAAGAGCTGTTTAGTAACTGCATCAGCGTGATCCTTGACACCTGTCATGAGGTCTTCAACTTTGCTGTGCAGCTTTCTAGGCCAGAGTCTCCCATTAGAAATGGACCCGGACAGTTACAGAAAGGCCTGGCTGACAGGTGGGCCAGGCCTTGTCCAATAGCAGCAGTGCACAAGTGTTTGCGGGTGAGAGGACGTGTGTGATCTAGGCAGGCATTTGCAAAGGATGCTTCATTCCCTGAGCCACACAGAAAAGAAGTGAACTTATTTTGACAGTGTTTTCACCTTATTTTGTCAAATTGCAAACATGTTATTCTTAAGAAATTTCGTAAACTGAAATATGTGAGACTTGTTTTTGAATATGTTCTTTTTGAGGAAAGCATTTAAAAAAAAAAAAGAAAACTTGTTTGTGTCTGGAAGATGAGTAATGTAAACAAGCTGTCTGCATTTGAGAGAAGTCTGATGGAGGTAGGGCTAGGATCTATGCTTAAACTCCTGACTGCTGTAACCTCCAAATTCCCAGTAAAAGTTGTAGCGTGAAAGCCCCGTCTGCCCTCTCCTCAATGACCATCAGTCTTGCGGCATCTCTAAGAATGATGAACTGGACACACAGAATGACGAACTGGACACACAGGCCTGGAGGGAACGCCAAGCTTTGTGTGGACCAGAGAGGTAAATCTCGCCAGTAGAGGTCACTGACGTTCCAGCTAGGACTCAGCAGCAGCTGAGCACCTCCCAGGGAGCTTTCATCTACCCTTCCATTAACTTGCTCCCTGCCTAGTTCATGGAAGGAAGTAACTGTCAACGTGGCACAAACCAAGTGTGTGCATACTATCAGCGATTTTTCTCAGCAGTACTTTACCCTTTGATATCCCAAACCTGAGGGTTTTTAGTTTAACATTAAGTTAATACTCAGAATAAGACAGGCAGTAACTTGAGACACAAAGGGTACAACTCAGGGAGAGGGGTGAAAAGAGGCAGCCTGTGGACTGCCTACAAAGAATGAGAAGCATCTATGAGCCACCTATGGGCCAGGAGCTAGCCATGGACAGTAGCTGCATCCAGTGGACCAATTTGTCAGCGTTATCTCGTGGCCACCAATGGAGCTAAGAGATGCCACCAAGCGCCATCTACTCATTCAGGGTGGAGGGGAAGAAACTGCATTTGTAGGACGGGGGAGGAAGTACTAGGGCACCTGAAAACAATTGTTGCCACATAACAGCACCCACATGTTATAGTGACCAAGGCTAAGAGGTTGCCATCCTCAGAGGCCAGGTGAGAATACCAACTTCATGAGCCGTTAGGATATGTGACCTGTTCCCTACCCAGGTAGCCAGGTAACTGTGCTTCACAGCCACTGGACAACAGACGTGTGATGGTCCTATGAAACCAGAAAAGAGACACAGAGGCAGCAGGAGTTCCCATGGGAAGGGAAGGAAGCGGTCCATTTATCTGGGAAGAGCTGTGAAGAAGCATGTGACCTAGGCCTAAGCCAATCAAAACACTGCACTTCCACGGTTACAGTAATTGGCTCAACAATGTGCATGCGACTTACTCAGAGCCAATGAGACTTACTGACTCCGAGGAATGCGGTAAGAGAGGTGTGTTTCTCTCCTGACTGGAGTTGGAGCTGAGAAGATACAGCGTTTGGAGATACTGTCTCCTTCTTGTCAGCATAAGGGAACACCTGGAGCTGAGTGGGCCGCCTTGGAGCTCCTGAGATTATGACTAACACAAAGGAAGAACCTCAAGGTAGGAGGAAATTGAGTCCTGATGACATTGTTTGAACCCTGAATCCGGTCACACGTTAAGTTAATTCTACTCCTGGGTTTTGGTGAGCCAATTAGAACTGCATTCTTGGACCTCCTGTGGTGGGAGAGATGAAGTTTTCCCCAGGCCAGTTCTGATTTCTGATACCCTTAGGATTCCTTGTATTGAGGTTGATCTGAGATAAGCCCGGTTGGCCAAGGCAAGCTGCTCCGGCTCAAAAGGTCACCCAAAACTTATTCTCTTACAAACAGCCGGACCATTCTGAATCTTTGTGACCATTCCTGACCCCTGAGAAGGAGCCAACAAGTTCAAGGCATGACTTTGGACTTGAAGGTTAACATGGAAACACCAGCACTCCTAGTACATATCATCACACATTTAGAAGCATCTCACTGAAACTGAAGTTGAAATTTCAACTTCAGATTTAGAAGAGCTTGTAGTAGGAGAGGGATGATAAATTAATTGGACCGCTCCCATGCTTACCAATTTAAAATGTATAAAGTATCGTTGATTTTTCTCTTTACTCAAAGTTTGGCCTTTATCCCTATCTTTTTGCAATGGTAAAAAATGTCTAGGGTCACTTTTTCTTTTGTTCCTTTTTGCTTTTTTTTTTTAATCAAAGTAAAACATAACCACAGTAAAGTGCACAAATCTTAAGTGCATGCTTGATGGGTTTAACATATGTACTCATAAAACAAGTGACTTTTCCTTGGCAAAAGAAGGACAAATTTCTTGTGGGCTAAGGTGTTTTAAAAGTGCAAATTGCTCCAGAAAATCCACATTCTCTAACTTCAGAAGGTGGGAGGAGGCCAAGGATTCTTGAGGAAGTCAATTCCTGGTGCTATCATACCCAGGAGGAGCCTGGGGTGAGGTACAGGAGGGTGGAGTAGAGGCCACAGGGTTCTGAGACGGAGAGGAGGGGTAAGATTCTCATTGTGATCACAATTCATTAAATTTGAAGAGCACATAAAAATTAAGCATAGTATGTGCAGCTTAGTGATGCTAATCTAATCACATTTATATTTTGTATTGGATGGTGTTATGTGCATATATAGAACTGCTGTCATCATTTGTATATTTTATAATAAATCCTAGATTTTCATATTTTATTGTTTCTTAAACAAGATGATGTATTAAAAGTAAAATGTACCATTGTTTTCCAAAAAAAAAAACAAAACAAAAAAACAAGTGACTTTTCCTCTCCGGATCTGTGTCCTCAGCTATCAAGTGACTGTTAGTGAGGCAGCCTTTCTTAAGTCTCTTCTCAGACTCTCTTCCAAGCCAGTGACACCTATTTTGCATGTTTCGATGCAATAGCACCTGTCTCACGATTGCAGTTACCCCACACCCGGTGCAGTGGCTCCGCATGGTTGGCCCTGGATAAGTTTTTATTAGGCTGAGCTGCCTCTGACATAATGTACAGAATAGCCCAGCTTTGGGAGCAGGAGGCTGTTGACCTGAGTCCACAGCCCACGACCCACGGTCATCACAGTGTACACAGCACCTGGCTGAGGGGACCCGGGGGTCCCCATCACCACCACACTAGTAAATACTCACATGGGGAGGGTCTAATAGATATTTGTTGTCTGCCTGGTTGGCTGGTTGGCTGGCTGGCTGGCTGGATGGATGGATGGATCTCAGTTCCAAATCCTTCAGGATGAGAAAAAGAACTAAACAAAGAAGGAGCCGATTCTGAGGTAAGCAGGCTGTTGTCTTGACAGGAAAAAAGGGATACCCTGCCCATCCATCCTGATGCTTATTGTTCCAATCAGTTTCCAGTTCCCCTCTAGTGTAACTGCACAATCCAACTCCTCGGAAGTCTTTTGGAGCCCAGCACATTGCTTTAGGCCATCATGAAACTAGATTGTTTATGAATTGTTTGCTGAATGGTTTGCTTTATGCCTGATAGTGTTAGATCAGCCAGGGAAAATGTATGTATATCAGTTAAGATGCTTTGGATTTCAATCCTCAGAAAAACCAACTTAAGATGTTTCAAAGTAGGCAATTCTGAAGCTTAGTTGTATCAACATGGACTCAGATCTTTATTCATCTCTGTCAGCTCTGTCTGGAATATCTACCCTCTCGGGCAGAAGATGGCCAAAACCAGTTGAAACATCAGGCCCTCACACAAGTCCAGGAACAAGGAGAACGGGCAGCATGGTAGGACTTTCTCCCTTCCTCAAGGCCCTCAGCAGTCCACAGTGTAGATCAGTCCTTGTCAAAGAGTAAAGAGATGGCCACAATAAAGATTATCACCTGGGATTGGGCTCATGGTCACCAAATAAAACGGGATCTTTGAGCATGGAAGGAGAAGACATAAATTATGAGTGAGGAACCAACATGTTTTCCAAAACATGACCATGTTGGCGGTCACTGGCAATCATCCAGATGGATTCTGATTCAACTAAATAAATTATTTTTTAACTTTAAATCATCCATTGCCAGAGTAAAATTGGATGACAGCCATTGACCATTGACCAGGCAACCAAGGGCTCCGTGCAAATAGCTCTAGTGGCTTTTGGAGGCCCTTGGTGACAATAAGGGCCTCTTGCTCTGTTTACCACAGATTCTCTCCAGCAAATGCAGACTCGATAAGTGTACTCGGCCTCTTCCTGGGTAAAGGTCACGGCTCGGGGAGAAAGCAGCTCATTGTGTGGTCTTACAGAACAGTCATCATTTGTTCCTCCGCAGTGAAACTCAGCAGTCTGGGGACAGAACTGCAAACCATTTAACTTCCCTTGTTAGCTCCACCTCAAGAGCACACCCTCGTGAGCCTGGATAAATGACTTTGTGAGTGAGGCATGTGAGGGTTGGCAATGACCCTAGGAGGTCAAGAGGTTGAGGGCAAGGGGTGATTTCCCAGGAAGTACCAAAGATGTCACCTAAGAGGCTCATGTACTAACAAGTGGCCTTTTATTTCCACCCTTTCTCCACAGTTATGGAGGCAGAACGAAGGTTATCCTAATCCTAGATGCAAGTAGTGTGTGTGTGTGTGTGTGTGTGTGTGTGTGTGTGTGTGAGAAAGAGAGAGATCAGGATCTGTGTATGTGTATGAATGTGAGAGGAGTGGGCAGGGCCGGGAGACCAGAGAGGGAGCTGTGCCTGTCGTAATTAGCCCACCGCCAGGGATCCCTTGGGTCCACAGGGTGCCACTCTTCCCTCCCTCCCAGAGTTGGGAGGAGCCCATCGGACCAAATGGGTGAAAGAACAGGTGTGTGCTGTACCATTACGATTGTCATGTGCTCTCTTGGCCTCTTTTCTACCTTTGTCAGTGTTCTGCTCTCCTCTCATTCTTTCTCCTTGTCTCTGCACGTGGCTGCAGTAGTTAGGAGCCCACTTCCCCAGGAACAGAGTATGTGTATCACTAGAGGCACCCACGAGAATTTCAGGGGCACAGAGACAAACATTTTGTAGCTTAATAGATTATGCATTTATTATACTTTTATCACATACACACACACACACACAAATTGTGCTGAGAATTACAATGTGTAAGATGCCCATGAGAATTCCCCTGGGTCTTGAGTTCTTCCTCCAGAAGGAGGTTGAACTCCTCTACAGGGTGGAGGAAAACAAGACCCAGATGGAGGGAATTTGAATGGCATTTTGGACCATCAAAGTAGTGTCTTCAGTACTTAAAAATCATGTCTCTGGGCTCCTAACCCAATGCTCGTCTCTCCACACCATATATCTGTCTCAGCTGGAACACTTTCTATTTTCACATTAACAAAATTCTTGTAAAGTACTCAGTAGAAATAGCTGCTTTCCAGAGGACAATATAGGGAGCTGGTAATTTCTGGTTTCTAATTCCACTTTCATCTGAGTCTTTTAAGAAATCTCTCCTTTTTTTCTTTTTAGTCCTTCATCCAGGAAATTACAGGACAGTACTGACATTTCACTGGGTTTTTAAAGAATTTAAAAAGTAATAAATAACTATAGCCTGGTTTCAAAGAAAGTTTAATTGAAATTAAATTTCAATATCCCAGCTAAAAAGCTACATCATATGCAAGATTACATAGCTCAAGGTTGTACCAATCTGTTTTGTAAATTTCCGTTTTCTTATTACAGACGCAATGTAACTGAGACATCTAGTGTCCGATCCTAAGAAAAACAAATTTCCACTGATTCTGGGTTTAAAGAATTCGCCAAATCTGTTTATGGTGCTTGTGAGTAAAACTGTGAATTCCACCCTCCCTCTTCTCGCCCCCCACCGCCCCAATCTTGGAAAACCCATGGTGCTTCCTGGGCTTAATCCTTTCCCAGGTGAAAAATATTTTCATATCACAGAAGTTCATGAAACGTTTCCCACATTTAGTGTTCTTGTTATAACAGTGGTGCCATTCACATGGATAAAATCCATCCCTTCAGTCCCATCCCATCCTCCTCCAAGTTTTTTAAGCAATTGTCCCCATAGAAAATGCACCTCTTCTTCAATAACATTTGAGTCTAGGGTCACATCTTGTTTTCTAGATTACCAGTCACCAAGAATGTCCTCAAGAAGAATGTACATGTAAATTCAAGATACTTAAATTAATCTCTATATACACAAAATGTGTGTTACATATAAATTATAAAATATTTTATATACTATAAAATCATAAAATGATTTTATGTTATATAAAATATACATACATAAATAATATGTGTTCATTTCTATCACATAATGAATAATGTATCATAACTTTAAAGTGAATTATATCTTAAATATAATACCAAAGCAAAAACAGCAAAAGAAAAAATAGATAAATTGGACATCATCAAAATTAAAAACTTTTGTGTCTCAAAGGACATCATCAAGAAAATGAAAAGATGACCCTCAGAATGGTAGAAAATATTTGAAAATAATGTATTTGATAAAAGATTTTTATCTAGAATATGTAAAGTACAATTACAACTCCATAATAAAAAGACAAAATATAGTAACCTAATTTAAAAATGGAGAAAGGATCTAAATAGAGATTTTTCCAAAGAAAATATACAAATGGCTAATAAGTACATAAAAAGATGCTCAATGCCACTAATCATCAGGGAAACACAAATCAAAACTACAATGAGATACCACTTCACATCCAGTAGAGTGGCTATAATCAAAAAGACAGATAATAACAAGTATTGGTGCAGATGTAGAGAAAATGGAACCACTGAGCACTGCTGGTGGGAATGTAAAACGGTGGAAACAGTCTAGCCATTCCTCAAAGGTTAAACGTAAAGTTACCATATAACTCAGCCATTCCTCTTCTAGCTACATATCCAAGAGAAATGAAAGTATATGTCTGCACACAGACTGGCACACAAGTGTTCATAAGAGCGTTATTCATGATGGCTAAAAAGCATAAACAACCCAATCAATAAAAGGGTAAATAAAATGCGGTCTATATACACTGTGGAATATTATTCGGCCATCAGAAGGAATGAAGTACAAATACATGCTACCGCATGAACAAACCTTGAAAATGTTATACAGGGTAAAAGAAGCCAGACAACAGAAGATCACGTAGTGCATGATTCCATTTATATAAAATGCCCAGAGTAGGCAGATCTATAAAGATAGAAAGTAGATTGGTAATGCTTAGGGCTGGTTGGAGGGAAATGGAGAGTGACTCCTCATGGGTATTGAATTTCATTTTGACGTGAGGAAAATATTATAAAATTGATTGTGGTGATAATTGTTGAACTCTGTGACTATACTAAAAACCTTTGAATTATACATTTTAAATGAGTGAATTGTACAATGTATAAATTATATCTCAACAAAGCTATTATTAAAAAGTGAATTATAAATAGCTATCTATTTTAAATAATCAGCAAAATGATTTTTTAAATGTACTGTCACCCCTGCCCTGAACACTTTCATAACCTTCATTTCTACCCATCTCGCAAATGCTAAGGCAATTTCCTTGGATGTCTCTACAGTGGAATTTGTGAAGATCTCTGCTGAAGTTAATCCTAGATTAAGGCCCTCCAGATGAAAATAGATCTCATTCATTCTAAAAAGAAGAAACCAAGTTCTCTGCTGCGGGCAGGACCTCAGAAATAAATCAACCAATCAAAGTAAGTGGGAAAAGGACATGGGGAAGGAGGTTAAATATAAATCAATCTGTAGCCTTGGCCAGTTTTTGCTGCTGTTGATAAGAAGAATACCTCCCACGTACAGGTTCCACACCAGGTGGCCATTGGGCTGTTGTAAACAGCAGAGGATTGTCTACCAGTAATGCTGACCTACTGTCCCAGTCTACCAAGTTTCCCAGGATGTGGGACTTTCAGTTTGAAAATGGAAATAATCCAGAAAAAAACAGAATGAGTTTTTAATGTGTAAGGTAGACTTTGGCACAAGGAAAGATATACGCACATTAAAGTGTGTCTGAATCAATATTCAGTTCACTTAAGTTTAAAAATATAAGCTTGAAGTCAACTTATAAATATGGTTATTTTATTCACAAGTATATATGTTCAAAGTATATGTAAAAGTAAATTATGTATAAAAATAAGAATAATCATTTTCTCTCATCTTTGAACTAATGTTCCATTAACCTGCAAATTTAAAAGATAATATGTATTCCCTAAACAAATAACTCTTTATATGAATTGATTTAACTAAATTCCCTTAAACATTTTAAACAATATTTACAAATTTAATGCAGGTCCCCTCAAGTATTTCAGTTGCCTCACAGAATAGAGTTACAAACAAAATCTTATTGAATTCATCAAAAAGTAATAAATATATTAAATAAAAATTATAGATGTACTAAATCAAATTTACGTAAACATTCAAACTCTGTTTACAGATTTAATTATATTAACACGTTCTAAAGTCTATAATGTTACCAGTAGCATAAATAACAAACACTCACAGATTAAAGCGACGAATACAAAACTTGTAGTGAACTCCATTTTTTTAATAGTATCAGTCAATTTACTTTATGGGGCCAAACTTTTTTCTCTATCTTCCCACGGCTTCAAGGGCAGTTATCCAACCCAGCTACAGAGCTGAGATTTCAGGTCGATGGAACGTGAACCCAGGACACAGGATGCCCTTCACTGACGTGGGAACCTGTGCCTGTTGATGTGCTGAATCTCGTTTTAGAGTATGAGACTCTCTAAGTCTGTGTGTCCCCATCCCCAATCTCTGCCTTAACCTCTTCTATAAGTTTTACTTTTCTGATTTGAACTAGAGATTCTGAATACTATGTGTACTCAGCCGGCCTGTTCCCCTGCATTGAAGAGATTTTGCCTTTCTTTATACCTGCCTTAAATATTGTGTTCCAGTATTATAAAATTCCATGATGATACCCTTTTACACATTTAAAGCGCTTTGCAAATATCAAGAAACATACGGCTATAAATGTTGCTGCCAGTATTATTTGGCCAACGTTTATTAGCTCCTTCATATCAATTCTCAATTAACACTTTTTGAATAGGATGTAAAGGGTGAACCAAAATTCTATAATAATAGTCGTATTTTGGAAAATGGTGAGATGATTCTAATAGTTCATCTGGAAGAGAATGTAATCATGAATGGTTAGAAAAATTCCAAAGGGAATAGTAATGAGGAAGACTTAAATATTAAAAGTTAATAAATAGTTATGGTGGTGAAAAATGCATGGTGTTGGCACAATAATTGACAGGCTGCGTAAGGGAATGGAAATGAAAGTCACAAAATTGATATTCACATATAAGACTATGTCATTTATAATAAAGGAAGAAACACAAACCAATGAAAAAGTAAATGGTATGTTAAACAAATGGTGTTGAAATTATTGCCTATTTGGGGAAAATATGTGACTCTTGGTGCAAACAATACACTAAAGTAAATTTCAAATGAACTAAAGAGTGCAATGGAAAAAATAAAATCAGAAATACAAAATAAAAACTAAGTGCACATATATCTGATCTCTGGAAAGAAAAGATAATCTGAGCACAAAAATGGTGATAGAAATTATCATAAGGTAAAAGATTATGGACTTATAAAAATTGATGATTTCTATGGGATGGAAATACTACAAACAAGGAGAGAGAGAGAGAGAGAGACAGAGAGAGAGAGAGAGAGAGAAGAAAGAGGAAGAGACTAGGAGAAAATGTCAGCACATCACATATGTATACAAATGGTTCATACCTGTTGTAGGTGAATATTTCCTAGAAATCAATGAGAAGAAAACATTCTTCCCCGTTTCACCTCCCCAACTAAAAGGATGACAAAAACCTTCCACGGCTGATGTAGAGCCAGGAACCATGAAAGGAAAGCAAAGATAAAAGCAAATGCTAAAACACAAATCTTTAAAAAATAGTTTAGAAATCTGTCCAGAAGTGGAGGCAAGCACATGAATAATTCCACTTTATAACATTAACATGATAAAAACCACTGACAAGTGACAATGGGATGACTCATTCTCCTAACGTGAACCAATAGGCCAAGGTGTGCATATGTGTTTGACATCTAATATTTAAAAAATATATGTGTCCTTTATGTGGTGGCTTGATGGCTTAGTTGGTTAGAGCACAAGCTCTCAACGACAAGGTTGCCGGTTCAATTCCCACATGGGATGGTGGGCTGCGCCCCCTGCAACTAAAGATTGAAAATGGAAACTGGACTTGGAGCTGAGCTGTGCCCTCCACAACTAGATTGAAGGGCAATGACTTGGAGCTGACGGGCCATGGAGAAACACACTGTTCCCCAATATTCCCTCAAAAAATTTTTAAATAAATAAATAAAAATATAAACAAAATATATGTGTCCTTTAAAACATAATTAGTAACATCTTTGGCCAGGATTCTATTAACCATTATTTTCATGCTTTTCTAGCTGTAAACAGATATTTACAATAATGACCGAAGAACTGCATGTTTTTGAAATTTCTTTTCAATAATCTTTTATCAATGGAAGTCTTGCCACGCTGTCACCATAGAATGTATGTCTATCACAAACATCTGTGTCTTCAAGTGCCTCCTCCTGCACAGCACATAAAGTAATTCTATTAGTTGTTCCATTGCCTGACTACTTTTGTGTAACAAAATTTTACTACAATTTGATATAGAAGATTCCTTTATCTGAAATGCAGAGAATGGGATTAAACAAAGATACTATTTAATAAAGAGTAATGACACTGTCAGTTTAGCTGAGGAAATGAAGCCAAATTTTAAAAATGTAAAAAGTTTCTAAATGCCAGAGAAGAGCCTCAATTAGCAAAAGTTAGAAGGGATTGCAACATGTTTGCACAGAGATTTGTGATTGTGCAAAAAGCTGGATTTTCTGTTTTATCCAACAGGTGGCACTACACTAGCACCCTGCCTTGTTGAGCGCTCGCTGGGGAAAGAAGGCTGCCAGGAGCCACGGAGACCACTTCCTGTAGCAGCGATCATGGGATCCATTTTTTGTCTGATTGTGGCCTTCGAGAACCTCATTCTGTCACAAAACATAACAACACAGGACCACACACAGAAAGGCACTTCGTAAAGTGTACTTGTTGAGGCTGATTCAAATCATTCTTCCTAGAGGTAAATTCATTTATTCATTCATTCACTTGGTCGGTAAATGTTTATTGAGTACCTATCATGTGTCAGGCTCCTGCTTGGTGCTGAAGATTTAATAGTGAAGAAAATACACAGACCCTGTTTTTTATGGACCTTATGGTTTCGTGGAGGAAATAGAGACTACCGAAATGTTCACATTAATGAAATAATCACCAATTGTGGTAAGTGATTCAATAGAAAAGTAAAAGCCATATAACAAAGTACAGGCATCAAGACAAGGTGAATCAAGGTAGAAATCCTGTATAAATGTGAACTAAATTCTGTGCAGAATGAGATAAGGATTGTCTAAAATGTTGAAATCTACCCTGTGCATATCTATTACATTATCAGGAGTATCTGTGGTACTCTTTAAAATCATTCCCCACCCCCACCATGGTGACCAATAGACACAATAACCAACAGACACAGAAAAAGTGCCCCATTCACCTCCCACCAAACCTTACACTTCAGCCAAAGTCTGAGAGGCTTCCACACTTTCTCTCCTAAATGGCTTTTCTTCCTCTAGCCTCTCACACTCAAAATGCAGTAATTCCATCAGAGGCTACACATACCTACAACTGAAATTTCCCCAACGTGGTTTTCTTTGTGTCAATTTCCTTCTCATGAAACAGTCGAAGCTCTTCCTCTCTCAGAGCTGACATTCTAGTTTCTCACCCTGTTACTTAAGGATGTCCATGACATGCTCTAACTTCCTTTTAGTCCCGCCTCCCATCGGCCCCTGTACAAATCCTGGAGGCAAAGAAGCATGCCCATCAACCCTGGAGTAAATATTGCCTACCTCCCTTCCCTACCTCTGTTCCATGCCTTTGCTCCATGCCATTCCAGGCATGTGAAATGGCTTTGTCTCAGCATAAATGATGCCTTCCCTAAAACAAAATCACCAAACCTTGATGATAGAAATAATGGTTTGTTTTAAACATACTTGCTTGGCAAAATAAAAAGTTGATAACTCAGTGTTAGTCACCCCATTAAAAATATTGTGTTACACTGATCTTTTGTTGCAGAGTCAGGGAAGCACAGTCTTACGAAGACATCTCCCTTCGCAGGCCTGGGCCTGACTCCATTTGGAGAGAAAATGAGCCCATGCCTGAGAGGAATGTCCTAGTCCCAAGGCCCCTGAGAGTCCAGGCCAAGGGACCTAGAGGATGGCAAAGAGCCCTTTTTTTCTGTTTGTTACAATTTGCCCTCAGAGTTCTGGTTTCCTGTCTGAGGACCTACATTTTCTTCCTGCCATTCACTGGACAGACGCGGTCTACCCACAGGGCTGCGGTCTTGGCCTTGCAGGCCTCTATGGAACAACCACATTAGAACAGGCCACGTGGTGGGGAAAATTATCAGTGTGTATGCTAGTGAGTATAGAGTTTTGAAATACCCAGACATGCTGCTTTCTTTTATATTTCCTATACTGACCCTCCCCCCATATTTCCGGAGGCTTCCATTTGCCTCAGAGAAGTTTAGGATTGTTACAGAAGAAATACAAAGAACAAGAGAAAGAGAGGGGAAAAAAAGTTAAGTATCAACCTCCAAATAAGATTTTAGGATTTTTCAGCCAAATGATCTTAAAAGCTAGGTTTTGTAAGAAAGAGAAAAGATGTTTTAGATTCCTTTATTTCTCTTGTTGACATATCAAAAACAAACCTGATTAGGGAAGTCCTGGGACTTAGGGAAGTCCAAACATAGGTAAGTCCTGGGATAGACAGGAAGACAAAGGGGAAAACCGCCCTCTCAGTCCTAGTGGACTACATAGGGAAACAAGAGAGAGAGGTGGAGGTACTGTCAGAGGTAACTCTACTCTCCCTTCCTTGATTCTCCCAAAGCGGGGAGGTTTGTTAAGTAGGTGGAGGAAAGATTGAAGGCTTCTGAAGACTTCATCTTTGGGACTCTGGGAGGAGCTCACCTTGTAGGTTGGCTGGCACCACCCTGGGAGTGGCTATATCAAGGTTTAACTCAACAGTACCCTGTGATTCTGCAGGGAGAGAGGCGGAACGTAATTTTTCTGGGCTGCCCCCAGGACCAGTAGGGAATAAATTGGACCAAGGAGTTCCCACCTGCTCCTGCTGCAAAGAGGCCTGGAAAGTACCTGAGCTGAGAGCCCATAGGCCTCCACGCGTCGGCCATCACGAGAAAAAGGTGAGTCAGCAACAAGACAGGGGGTGGACATTCTAGGCAAGAGCCAGATGGAGGGTGTCGGGTCTGCGGCAGCAGCCAGAGCAGAGACTGAGTCATCAGGGAGAACTAACAGGCCCTTCCAACCCAGGAGGGACCTCAGGAACTGCAGATACAACCTCCACAGCAAGTGCTCACAGAGCTCCCAGGGAGTGGATACAACCCAGGGAGTGTCCAGACCACCCACCCACAGCAGAAAGCAGCAAAGATGCTGCATGGACCTGCGGATCCCATCTTTCTCTGTCATAGGGAATGCTGTAGCACACCTCCACCAAAAACCCAGACACCATCTCGAAAAGACAGAAAAGGAGGATGCAGGTATCCAAGAGGTTAAGCATGTGTTACCTAAAGAGACGGACCATTTACCTAATATGTCTCTTTAACTTGTTGTGACACAGTATTTTTCCCACCTATTCGGTGGTTGGAGGCTCGAAAGGAAGATAGCAATAATTTCAGAGAAATGAAGATGCTGCATCTTCTCTGCACATTTGTGAGTAGGGTGAAAAAATCTGCAACCCTTCACACATATGAGTGTTGACAGCTTTTCCCGTCCTCCCCGCTGCTGCTAAATTTGGTGCTTGCTCGGGCTGCTCAGTTCCTCCCATCCACCCACACCCAACTGTGAAGAAGAGCTTAGAGGGTCCAGACAGGATTTGGGGGATTTTCGATGCAGAATGGGGAAAATGGGAGAAAGAGACAAAAGTGGCATAAGACACATGGGTTGATTCTAAGGAGAAAAGAATAAAAACCAAGCTCCTCTTGCAAGCAGCCATGGAGGGCGTAAATGGGTATATTCGCATCGAGTGGGAATGGGAGAGGGACAGAGAGAGATGTAGGGAGAGAAGGCGTAGATGAGAGAGCACACTGTTCTGGGGAACGAGAGGGAGGAATGGAGTGGTTGAACATTAGAGGAGAGGAAATGTGTTGTGATAAGAGCAGCTCTAGATTACATGCTTGGATCTCATTTATATTCCTTGAAATTAAGAGTAGAATTCCTATCAGGATTTTGCTTTTTTGAACCCCACCTACTTAGGGATCTCAGCTTTGACAGGTTTAAAAACACAATGACCGTCCCGTTATACAGGAGATGCATTAATATAGAGCAGGGGTTCTCAACTGGGGGTGACTTTGCCTCCCAGGAGACATTTGGGAATGTCTGGAGACGTTTTTGATTGTCACAACTGGGAGATACCATCTAGTGGGTAGAGGCCAGACATGCTGGTAAATATCTTACAATGCACAGGGTAGCCCCCAACAGCAAAGAATTATCCCAGCCAAAATGTCGATAGCGTCACGGTAGAGAAACGCTGATATAGAAAAATGGAAGAAGGGGTAGTTATTTCCTTACATCTTCTCTTCCCAAAGACTAAATGAAAAACAGCTCTTTTCTCATTTGAAACATTTTTTCAAGTTGGTGATATTGATTCTTAAACAGCATTAAATACATAGAGTAATATTAGCCAAATCATAGAATTAGGGTTCCTAAAAACCTTTAAGTTGGGAGAATTCCTATTGAAGAATTCCAGACCCTGTGGGAAAAGTTGAATATGGAGGGTTTTACAAAATTCATGTAAATCCCCCACGAATATTTTTACTCTCGATATAAAAGATACATAACTAGCACACCAAATAAAATAGCGATCACATTTAAGATATGATCAATAGAAACAACCATGGTTACTCTCCATCTTTTGCTCACTAGTAGATAAAAACCAGAATGTAGCTCTCCTCCCAGTTCACCCCTCCCAACAATTTCACTGAGATACAAATAAATTTGTTTTGTGTTGTTGCAGATAAGACATCTACTAAGAAGGATTATTTGGGGTAAGGGTGTTGAGGGATAGTGATATAGTTGACCCTCCATCCAAATGCTGTATTCAATGCCTTTGGATTTTGATTCACTCTACTTGGCCCTCTCTCCATCAGCCCTTCCTCCTCAGGTCCCCACTCCATCACTCTGCATGAACAGCACCAGAGGTCACTCTTAAGGACCACCTTACATGGCTGACAACGATAACACAACCAACTAGAGCTCTTACACTTCGGTGGCCATTTTGATTCAGTTATTGTCAATAGACTACCAACTTATCAAAATGCCCTATTTCTTTTGTGTTTGTATATCCATGTCTTTTCTCTGAAATTTGGTCCTATAGAAGAAACAGTTTTATGAAATCAATGCCAAGGTCTTCAGAACTAGATAAAGTACAATTTACAACAACAACAGTGCTATACTTATGCATGTCATAAAGAATAGGGGTTTTACTATCTCATTTCATTCCGGATCTCATCCTCTTTTAGACTGAAGGCAGGAACAAGGCACCTAGGGGCTTCTGGCCTTGGGAGGGCAATTTGGGCATCTCTCCTTCCATTGTGTATACAACCATGAGGGCCAGGGTACAAGGCTGGTCTGTCTTTAACCTCTACATTTCTCTGTAGGGACATAAAAGAACTCAGAGACAGGACATAGGGCCAAAGGGTAATTGCCACCAGGGTTGGTCCTAGCACCAATGCCACCAAAAGTAACTGCCTTCAATTGCCTGAACCATTTTGCTAGACACTTGTCTCTCCTTCCAGTAACAGCAAATGGCAGGGAGGACCACCAAGTGATGAATCAAGAGCATTGTCCATCAGGTGGTTTATGAATGAACAAAATGGACTCTAAGAGATGGGTTTTTTTGTGTGTGGTTTCTTTTTACTTTTATTTATTTAAAGTGTGTTTTTCCAGGACCCATCAGCCCAAGTCAAGTGGTTGTTGCAATGTAGTTGTGGAGGGTGCAGCTCAAAGAGGCCCCTGTGGGGATCGAACCATCAACCTTGTTGTTAAAAGCACTGCACTCTAACCAACTGAGCTAACCAGTCACCCTAAAACATGGTTTTCTAGTCTGGCGTAATGTGCAAAAATCAAACTTGTAACAGCTAGGATCATAGTTTGGGCTTTAATAACTGACAAATGGTAGCTTAAACACCTAAGCATCTATTTTTCTCTCTCATAACAAGAAGGCTGGAGGAAAGCCATCCAAAGCTGGTGCAGAGGCTTAAAGATGTCGGGACAGGAATTCTCTTGGACTTTTTGTCATGGTGACAGACAGCTGTTGCATTTCCAGACATTGTATCCATGTTCGATGAAGGAAGAAGACAGGGGGCCACAGGGAAAAGGTGTGGTGGCGGCCTCGTCTGTTCCTTCTACCAGGAAGAGCAACAGCCTTCTGGAAGCCGAAAGGGGACTCCTCTCCTTTCTCATTGGGTCGTATAACCAACTCTAGCTGTCAGGGAGGCTGGAAAAGCAATGTTTAGCGTTACTGTCCTCTGTAGTGCAGGCAGCAAGGGAGAAAGAGGTGTGAAGTATCTGTTGAGTTAACCGTAATATAAAAAAACGCTCCAGCTTCCAGCCTGGCATCTCTGACTAATTGGAGGCCTGCTGAGGAAAAAGATGAGAACCAGAGCTGAGAGTTGGTTTTCTGAGAGATTCTGAACATGAGCAGTCCTACATGGGTGCCTAGAATTGGGGCAGTGGCCTTTTTCACCAGCTTTGCTGACACCTGGAAGCTCTGTGGGCTCTGAGGGACCATGTTTTTGGCTTAGGTCTTGGTGGCCTCACCGCAGGCACCATAAAGGGGTGAGAGTCCCTCAAGCTATTTCCTGAGTAGACACAGTGACAAAGGGAAGTCAGAGCAGGAAAGCAAGAACATAACAAACCCAGCTACCTCCAGACTGTCAATGGTGAGTCTAACTGACCACGTGGGCACTCTTGGAAATAAACACTTGGGGAGAGATTGAATTATTCACACAAGTGGAAAGTGGGGGCAAGGTAAAAAAATTGGGGGTTAATGATGCTAGCAGCATTTCATGTGTAGCCACAGGCTCATATGGCTGCCTGCCTGGAGATTTGATCATAACAACAAGTGTGAGAACAACTGGCCACTTTGAAATCAGTTTTTCCAACTTTCACAACAACCCACAACAAATGGAAGATATTTAGATCTAGCCCACTGCTAGACGACAGTTCATGACCAATGAGTTTCTGCTCTCCTTGGTGTCGCTGCCAAAATGAGCTGCTTGTGACATACCCAGCCTCTGCCAAGGGGGAGGATTGCAAACCCCAGGCCCTGCCTCCTTCCCTTTCTTCTTCCTCGTCTAACTTCTGAGGCGTTGCCTTTTCTCTGCACCTAAGCTTTCTGCAAAGCCCAGGCTCAGCCCAACATGGTTATGTGGTCTGCTCTGGTTTCCCTTGTGGGTTTTAAATTCAGAATGCCGAGTTCATTTATTAGCAGCTTCTCTGAGCCGGCCATCTCATTCATTTACCCATTCATTTTCATTTATCCATTCACCATTCATCAAACATTTAGTAAGAACTATGTTCTTCTATGTTTTCTATGCATTAGAGAGGAAAAGACAAATAAAATAGTGTCCAGTCTTTTAGAATCTTACATCTAGGCAAACAAATTGGAATGGTACATGTGTTATGAGCATTATGGTGAATGTATATATCAGGTACTATATTGGCACGAAGGAAGAAGAGGCCAATTCTATGGGGCAAAGCAGGAGGTGAATCTCAGGCATTACATACATTGAAATATTTTCAGTTGAGTTTATTGTTGAAATATAAGTAGGTATGTTGGTATGGTGGGCAGAGTTTGCTGTCTACTCTATGGCTATTGGTCCCCTTTCTTTCACAAGAGAATATTGGTTTGGTTCAGCAATCAGGTCACAGGCAACAATGCACTTTTGGAAGGAAAGTCCATCTCCAGATCCAGGGACTATTGATCGGGCTAAGAGAATTATCATGATTATGAGTGAGATTTAAGGCCAGGGTGGGAAGGAGCACTGAGGGGTGTGACTTCCAGAAAAAGCTATCTGGGAAGGGATTTCCTCCCTGATTTAAAAAAAAAAAAGGAGAAAATGCTCCTTCCTGCCATTGGATGTTGAGATGTTTAGAGCTGTAGCAGTCATCTTGTGCCCATGAGGCCAAAGCAGAGAGAATTGTACAGAAGCTAACCCAGAACACAGCCATCGTTGAGTTGATGAATTCATCATCCCTGGGGCTGGGTATTAAGGACACCTTTTTTGCTAATTCTTTTATTGTGTCAAAATATACGTAACATAAAATTGATCATGTTAGCCATTTTTAAATGTATAATTCAGTTAAGTACATTCATATTGTTGTGTAACCATTACCACCATCCATTTCCAGAACTCCTTTCATCTTGCAAAACTGAAACCCTGTACCCGTTGAACAATAACTCTCCATTCCTCTCTTCCCACAGCCTCTGGCAACCACCATTCTACTTTCTGTCTCTAGGATTTTGACTACTCTAGGGACCGCACATAAGTGTGTGGACTCTGAGAAAGAAGATACTTACTAAGAAGGGTGCCTGGTGGCCAACTGGGCTCAAATTAAAACAAACAAAAACAAACAAGCTAAAAAAAGCAAAAAAAAAACCAAACAGGGTCTAGCAGTCATTGCTACACAGGCACCTCTCATGCAAACTACACTCAGGGAGAAGACTGCAGTAAGCTGCTTGCCTGCACTGTGTTCCTGCCACCTGAGCCAACCCTTATAAAGGAGTTCCTGGAATAGTATTTCAACCAATAGGACTGAAGCTTTCCTCATCCAATTGGAGCCAAGCAGCTATATTCCCATAAGCATTTCACTGACCAGAGTAGCTCCATTCTAACCAATCAGGGCAGTGCCTTTTGAGCCAATCAGACTGTGAGGATTTGGAGTTCTTATTTGCATGAGAACAGGTCAATCAGGGACCAGGGGTTAGGACTTCTGTCTATATAAGCCAGTTCCCCTGTGGGTCAAGGTCCACGCTTTACCTTTCCACTGAAGACTGGAGCTGAAACACTGAATATGAAGTAACAACAGACATCTTGCAGGACCAGAGCTGAGAAGCAGAAAGAAGGACAGAGCAGAGCAGAGCTGTTTCACTGGAGAGGGGCCTGGCCCCAAGACCACTTTGCAGCCATGCTGATTCATAATTGAGCTGTAACACTATTGAGCCATTCTACAGCCATGCTCTCTTCATAGTTGTGCTGTATCACACTTGAGCTGTTTGCACGGAATAAAGTTTCTTTCTTCATCAAATCCCAAATTGGGGATTCCTGTTAGTTTCAAATTGATGCTAATGACCATTGCTTGACAAGTGGAATCATACATATTTGTCTCTTGGGACTGACTTAGCTCACTTAGCATAATGTCCTCAAGTTTTAGCCATGCTATATCATGTGTGAGAACTACCTTCCTTTATAAGGCTGAATAACATTCCATCATATGGATATGCCACATTTTGCTCACATACGTTCATCTGTCAGTGGACACTTGGATTGACTATTGTGAATAGTGCTGCTATGAACATGGGTGTAAAAATCTCTTTGAGACTGTGCTTTCAATTATTTTGGGTATATACCCAGGAGTGGCATTGCTGGATCATGTAGTAATTCTAGTTTTAATTTTCGAGGGTCCATAAGGACTTCTTTTTTCATGGGCAAAATAAACTAATTTCTTAAGCCATTTTCTGACAGTTTTTCTGTTACTTGCAGCCAAAAGCCTCCTAAGTGGTCTGACGGGGGACATGGGGGAGGGAATCTGGGACAAGGAAGCAGTTGAAGTACAGCAGATCTGCACAGAACCATCTGGCACACTTAGGAAACTGCAAAGAGCTGGACATATCAGCCCATAAAGTCCAAGAATGTATCAGTTGTATCTATTGTTGAAACAACAGAACCTTCCCTAGTTAGTTTAAGCCAGAAACAAATCCCGTAAGTGTATTGGGTAACTAAGGGTCTCTTGGAGAGTCAGAGTCAAGTGGAAAAGCTTTTCATCCAAGATCAACACCCAAGTCACACATCTGGTCAACACACACAGCGCTGTAGTTTGCACAGGATACAGTGGCCAGGGCCTCTACCACTACTGCCTCAGGGCTATGCCTTGCTATGCTCATCACCAATGTCTTCTTCTTCCTCATATTTCTCTCTTCTGAATTAAAGTCTCTCATGGCTCTCACTCCCTGGGAGAAACTGAGTCATATGTATGCATTCCAGCTTCAGGAGAGACGTTGACCTTGAGAAGACTGGACACGATGTTCTGAGGTTCATTAAAATTCAGTAGAAAGAAGAGCTGTGATTGATTGGCAGTGTGTGCCATAGGTACGTATTATGTGCGCTTGTTATGGACTGAAAGTCTGTGTCCTCCCAAATTCATATGTTGAAGACCGAGTCCCCCGTGTGGCTGTATTTGGAGACAGGGCCTTTAAGGAAGTAACTAACGAAGGTTAAACGAGATTGTAAGGGAGGGGCCCTGATCCAATAGGATTTGTGTTCTTATAAGAAGAGATGACAGAGAGTTCCTGCTCTCTCTCCATGGGAATTCATCAAAGAAAGTCCATGTGAGGACATGGAGAGAAGTCGCCATCTGAAAGCCAGGAAGAGAGCTCTCACCAGAAACTGATTTGGCCAGACCTTGATCTTGGAGTCTGCCACCTTGGCAGGTGCAGAAGGAGCCCAGGTTAAAGGCAAGAATTCAATCTCATCCTCCCTCCCCCTGTAAACCTCCCTGCCCGGGGGCAGGTCTGAATCAGGCAAAGGAGACGCTTTAAGTTTGAAATGAGAAGTTTTGATTGTTATTCTGAACTAGACACATTACTGACATGAGACTTTTTGTAACTAAAAGTGACTGAACAAGTAGTAGAACCTTTATGAGACTTCACCCAGGGCGGGAGAGAAGTTTAGTCCTAGAGAAGGGAGAAAAGGACATGGAGGGGAAAACAAAATTGTATTGTACCCACAGAATTCTGCTTATGCAATAAAATAGTTGGTACAGGAATTGCTGGCGTCTCCTCCTCCTCAGTGCTGCCCGGCTCCTCCAGCCCTTTCCTTCTGGGCACCTTTTTGTCTCCAGGAGCTATCTGTACCCTTCTCATCTCACCTAAGATTCTTCTCTGGTCCTGTTCTGGAGCCAGCCAGCTTCGCTTCTTTAGGGCTAAACCCCCAACCAGCTTTTTCACCTCCAAAATACCATGGAAGCTGCATGGAGAGCAAAATACCAGAAGTTGCTCTCACCATCAAGTGTGACTGACCCTAAGTGCTGAGCTTCCAAACCCTTATCACTAGGAAAACTGCCCAGTGGGAGACGGCTCTTCCTAGGATGGCACTGGAGTGGCATGATTGGGAATGTGCCCAGCAGACAGACTGCATCAATGCCCACCCCAGATATTCTACTTCCTATTTGACCTGGAAGTCTTTTCACCCCTCGGTGCCCAGAGACATCATCTATAAAATGGGAATAACAGCAACAGCAAAAACAATAGTATCAACCCGTATGGGTCCACACGAAGAGTCTGACACAGAGTCAGCACTCAGAACATGGCACTATTAGTTCCTGTGCTCTGCCAGAGGGTAGAGATATCTTTTAGAGAAGTTCCCCATTGTTGACGCTCCCTCGGTATTGATGTTTTCCCTATCCTGAGCTTTGCTGAAAGAGGGGGCTTTTGGCCAGCTCTCTAGCCAGTTGCTTTCTAGTTCCACCCAAGTCTCCTTTTTCCTTCCTAAAAGTTTGAAAGAGCATCACCTACCCAAACACCTTCCACTGTCCTCCCACGGCACCGGGGAAGGAGCTGAGAGGTGACACGTTGATCTCCAACATACCATGAGTACAGCCTGATGGGTCTCCAGCCCCAACCTCCTTCCCTGACTCCTGGAGGCACAAACTCAAATGTGTGCCAAGCAGATGAGTGACAAGTTTCTTAGCCTCAGGAGACCTTAGTTATGTCTTCAGAACATGAATATCAGCTGGGTCATGGCCTCAGGTCCTCTGGCCTGGTTCTCGCCAACTGGATGGAACATGTCTCCAGGGTTTTTGATGAATGGACACATTTGCCCAGACAAGTAGAGAAATTCCTTGAGTACAGAGTAGCAGATAAAACTAGTGCACAATGGCCCAACTTTCCAGCTTTCTTTTCAGACTCATTGCTTTTTCAGTCTGAAATGACAAGAAAAGTGCAGTGGAAGTGGAGTGGATACGCCATCAAGTTCAAAAGGAGGGAAGCTGAGAAACAACTGAGGTCAGATTTGCCTAAGGGCATAGACTGTCCCATGCTTCAACATTCAGGCCGTTGGTGTCCTCCTCTGGGACGTGAGCAAATTTGAAAATATTTTTAAGGGAGGAGCTGGAGGCTTTAGGGTAAAAACTTGTCCATATTTTTAGACACATCCTTGTTATGGCCAGATTTGATCTTGAGGTAAAATATTAAAAGTATATTTGAACTGGTCTGCAAAGATATTTTGAATATGTAAGTTCTCACCTTCCACCACTCCAGCTTTTCCAAAAAGAAAAATGCTGAATGGTTTAGAGACTATTTGTACAATGTAACTGAGTGCATGATGTGGTACTCTGATGAGATGATTGGGGAAATCAACTCATCATTGACCAAAAGAACTTGCCTTCCCACTAGTAGAGCAAAAATATTTCTGCCTCATGAATATACAGTCCTATGAAAATGATCTCTGTGTAAATATTAAAAAGCAAGCACATTTCTCTTTCCTGACTCACCAGAAAGAAGGTAGTAAATAACTCAGGACCAGGAGCTAATCCCTCACTCGCCATGTTATACGTTGGTGGGTGCTGATTCAAAACAATGCTGTATAACTGACAAGTTCCAGAATTAGTTTCTAGCTGGAGGACATGTTAAAAGGCAATGCGGTTTTCCTACCTCAGCCACCATGAAGCAAGCCAGTTTATGGGTGAAAATGACTGAATGGGTTAAAAACTGATGAAGAAATAGGAAAAGACGTAGTAATGAATGGTTTGCTCATCAGAACAGAGCGGGTAGAGATAGGAGTGATAGGCTTTAAATACATTCATTAATAATTTGAGGAAGGAAGTGAACTGCAAGTTGTGCGTGATGCAATATTGTTCCAGTTACTAAACATCATGAAGAAATGAGAGGAACTGTAGACGAATTCAAAACACAATGCAAGGGCAATAAAGGGAAAGAGATGTAATAATAGCTTTCTTGTAATTTTACTGTAAATCTTATTAGTCTTTATTAAACTTTATTTCCCAAATATTTTACACTAAGGAAACGTTGACTCTGCTACAGATCTTTGCATAGCAGGCCAGTACCAGTTAAAGAATAGTAATGTCCTTAAGTGCTTATTCAGAGTTAGAGTGATTAAGAATGATTTTGGATGAAGGAAATTTGGAGTTTCTGGGTTTTAGTGAAACAGTATGACAATTCTGAAATTTGCAATAGGAAGACTGCTTGGAGTTAAAAAAAAAAGTGGAGTGTCACTTCATGTAAAATTGTTTTCATACGTTCAGTAACAATTTAATTGTAATAGAGTTATGGACTTAAGGTTAAGCTAGTGAAAAAGAAGGTAACTTAGGAGAATCTGGTACAGATATTGACATTTTAAGGTAGGAAACAAAGCTTTAAAAACTAGCTTTTAATTTCAAATTGTAGGATGTTATTGAAGTTTTCTATTCCTATTTTAACCATTTGGATAGGTATGATAATGGATAATAAATACAAATCAGAATTTTCAAAACCGGGAAACTTCAAGTCTTCAGCGTGGAGGAAGTAAGTGAACTAACATGATTCAATTCATTTGTTCAACAGATATTTATCGAGGGAGTTAAAAACATGAATCTAGGAGAAGAGATAAACAAGAATACAGGTCCATAATACCTGTGACCAATGCCACAAAAAGGTACAAATAAGAACCTCTGTCAAAAAAACAAAACAAACAAAGAAACAAACAAAAACAATCCTTCATCTATGAGAGAAAGAGAGAGGTGAATGAGGCACCATTTGGCCCTGTAGAAAGAATGTCACTCCTAACAGAGTCAGACTGGTGGGAAAAGTGACTCAGTGTGGCCGGAGATAAGAGGAGTTAGGTAAGTTGGGTCCAGTCCCAACACTGGACACTTGCCTGAGGAATTTGAATTTTATTCTTTTGTCGTTTCTAGAACTCTTCATGACCTGTAGTGTAGCTTGCTTGCTGGCTGAAGGGATGAATGAAGCCATTGATGTTTTTTTTTTTTTTGAGCAAATGACAAACTCCAATTTTTGCTTTAGGAAGATTAATTTAAGTGGTGTGTAGGAGGAATGAGAGGGATGGGAGACCTATTATAAGAATTCCAGTCAAGAGCATGAGTTTCCTGAGTTAATCCCACTACTACAGTATTCCACTGGCTGCTTCACACACATACTCTCGATAATTATTTAATCCTGATAATAACCCTTTGAAGAAGGAAGAGTAAATATAGCATTCTCATTTTACTGGTAAAAAGCAGGTTCAGAAAGGGTGAGTAGCTTGCCCAAATGTCGCACATGTACAAGTGGTAGAATTAGGCTCCAACCCAAGTCTGACTCATAAGCTCATGTCCTTTAAAACAAACAAACAAACAAACAAACAAAACTACAGCAAGTTGATACTATTCAAATGAGGAAAATTTTAACAAGGACAATGGCAGGGAATGGAAAGGAAGGAAGGGAGAGATTTCAGCAGTAAGAAGGATGTGGCAACTGCAAACAGTATGGTGACAAGGGATTTTAAAAAGTCAGTTAACAGAATTTGTATGGCTTTGAACTCAGACTTGGAAAGGAAGATAGGAAATCAAATTTTGTACTTATTGTTTGAAATGACAGCAAAACATCCACACAAGAGGAGGTAGATTCACTTTCTGCAATGTGTAAAAATCACGTAGAGATCACCTGCAACACACCCGAGAACTGGAAGTGTCACACCTCAGCAACAGACACCGACTAAGGGTATTCTCTCTGGCTGTCCAGCCTTTGCACAAGTGGCTTGTACTTCTTGGCACATTTCTGCCTCTCCTGGCTTGTCTTTAGTTCACCCCCCAGTGCATTTCCCAGGAAGGCCTCCCCTGAGTCCCCAGTTTCCTCATCTTAGTTCTTTTTCCCCAGTGCCTTTGTTCTTTTCTGTGTCTCCCCATAGACTGAGCTGCTGCTGGAGGGCTGGGGCTCTCTTCACCTTGACAGTTGTGTAGTTTCTGAGGCCATCACCAAGTCTGACCTTCTAAAAATGTTTGTGACAGACTGATTCCTATTGTTGCCCTTGGAAAACAACCACACTGCCCTAGTAAGTCACAGTTTCTTCCTTCTTAAGGCAGTGCAGTGAACAACCTCAAGACCAGGAAATCATCTTCCTCATCACATACCAGGGTATTATTCATGCAGTTTACTCACTGTAAAGAGCGCCCTTGAAATAAAGCTAACAATAAGTCAAAAATTGACGAATTTCCTAGTATCAATTAACTTTTAACAAGCCCACTTGCGGTGGTGGGGGTGGAGGTTCCACCCTCCTTTGCTCTTTGTTTCCGAAATACACAGTGGTGGTCAAGACTTCAGAATTTCTCTGTGGGTGTCAGGCAGGCACTGCATTCAGGTTGTAACTGGGGACGTTGCTCCTTTTTTGAACCAGCTTTTGCAGAGCAGTGTTCTTACTTCAAAATAAGGATTTGCGTGTGGTGTGTGTGTCTTGGGGGTAGGAAGACATATGGGTATTATTGGGGGGAGTCACTAATACATCTCTGGGATCCTTTGGAATACGGGAGTTTTGAAGTCCACCCAACTGTCAAATTCCATCCTATTCCACAGGGAGTTCCCTTGAGAGTCAGGAGATGTGGAAGTCCGCTGGTGCGGGGAGCCTAATTCCCAGAGGGTTTGGGGATCTCGGGAGGGCCGGGGTTTTCTCGAAGTGGTGTTTGAAGGCTGCTCAGAGCCACGACTTGGAGCCTCATGTGGCTGGCGCCTGGGCTTTTGTGGGGCAAAGAGTAGGAAAGCCAGGAGTTCGGTTCCCGCAGGGGTTGCGGCCCAAGTTCGGGACAGGAGGGCGGCGACTGCAGGGTGCGGCGGAGGCGGGGCCGCGGCAGGGCGGGGCGGGGCGGGGCGAGGCAGGCCGAGGCCGGGGCGGGGCCAGGCGCGGGTCGCCCTCGCCTAGGCCGCCGCTGGGCTCCGCCTCGCCGGGCTACGCAGGCGGCGGGGCTGCGGCACGGGCCGGGCGGCACCATGGCGGCGGCGGCGCCTGCTGCTGCGGCGGCTTCTTCCGAGGCGCCGGCGGCGACTGCGACGGCAGAGCCTGAGGCTGGGGACGAGGACAATCGCGAGGTCCGAGTGCTGCAGAGTCTGCGGGGCAAGATCTGTAAGCGGGGGCCGGGCTGACGGGACCCACCCAGCGGCGGCGGCGGCCGCGGGCTGAGGGGGCGGCGGGCGCGCGGGGGTGGCGGCCCCGAGCCGCGCTGGGATCGCTGGGCCGTGAGGGGGCCTGGGCGGGAGCCGGAGCTGGTCGGGGGCCCGGCGAGACTTGCGGGGACGCCCGGCACGGGTGAGGCTGGAAGGGGGGTGTGTTGGGGGAGGCGTCGCCTGGACGGGGCGGCGTGGGCTGGGGCTGCCCGGGTCCGGAGGGAGTGGAGCGCGGGGGAGTTGGTCCGGGAGGAGGGCGCCTGGGCAGCGCCAGCGTGAGGGGCTCGGCTTGGGGGCGCGGCCTGAACCCGGGGACGCCCCAGGTCGGGGTGCGGCCGGGGGCGCGGGCTGGGGGCGTGAGGTGCTTCCGGCCGCCCTCAGACGCAGGCCTCCCGGCAGCTGCGGGCGCCCGGGAGCTGCCCCGAGGTGGGAGCGGTAATTACCGGGAGGCGCGGCCGGAGGAGGAGGAGGGCGGGGAAGTGAGGCTGGCCCAAGGGGGAGGGGGCTGCCTGTTTCTTGGGCTCACGAGCCTTGGCGAGGTTGGAAAATGCTCCCTGATCTGGAGGAAACAGGCTCCCTGGGACTCAAGTGGCCGCCGCACGGGGTGTTTGGGAGGGGCTCGGGGCTGGACACCTGTACTCGCCCCAACTCGCTGCGGCGGTGACTTGAATCGAGAGACAGCGTGACTGACAGTGAATTCAGGCAGGATGTAGTGGCTTCCTGTGAGCAGGTCTCAAAACAGTCATCTAGCCAGCACTTAACCCACTTAATTCATTTCCTTCTCATGCATTTAATTGTTACTTTTGTGAGCGAGCCATACTAGTTGACTTAATACAAAATTTTTGCTGAGAGGCCCTGAGCATTACTGTAGACAGACCATTTGAGTTCAGTCATTTGGACATTTATTTTGGGGGGAAAATGACCTTTTGGCGTCAGACTGCCAATTTTTCACAGTAATTTATTTAGAGGAAACACTTCTTTTTTGCTATTTGTAAGATAACATCAATAAAACTTCTCTTTGCTTTTGTCAAACGTTAGTTTTATTTTCTTTATTCAGTATCCTCAGACTGGAAATGTGCTTCATGTTTCATGTAAATAACCTTTAGTTATGCGGAGTACATGCTTTTTACTTTGACGAAAATCGAACTGTATTAAAATGGCTAACAATGCTCTGTCTTACGCAGGATGTAAAATGTTCCTCTTTCTGAATAGTGATATTATTCACTGATCTTGGATTCTCCCACATTCCTCTTTTCAAGTTGCCCCCACCCCACTTTCAAGTATTTGGGATTTTATTAAACCTCAAAATCAGACATGTTATGTGTTTTTCCTGGGGCTCTTAAGAGAGTGCAGTTCTTAAAATCTGGAAAATTACACCAGAGAGGTAAATCTTGTCTATATCTAAATTCCAACATTAAAGTTACTTTCTAGGGTATTAAAATCTTTTTAGAATTCAGATTACATCTTATACTTAATATTTGTATATGTCTAATTTGATATTTGGGAAAACTGTAAATGGGCCAGAGTTTCCCCCTTGATCTAATTTTCCAAATTTTTACGACTTTACATTTTAGTGTTAACTTGATGCTAGGAATTGTCCATTGGAGCCTCACGGGTTTACATAGCTGCAGATTATACCATGGAATTACGCATACACATGTTTTGGAATTGAGAGTTGGGGTTGGGCTGTATAGCTGCCCTGCACTTTCACCTGTTCCATGGCAGAGATATCACAGTAAGAGATAGTACTGTGCGTGAACCTTGGGCCCACAGATTAAAAACAACACACTACTTTGTTTCCGTGGGTTAGAGCAACCCCACTGCTCAGACTTGGAGATTGATCATCCAGTTGCTGAGAGTGCTATTACCACTTTAACGATAGTGGAAATATGACATCTGTTATCTCAGTCAGTTTCTTGCTTTTTGAATTGCTCAGCTTTATAGCTCAGATCATTGGAGTGTCTGCTTCACAGAAAAAATGCATCAGGATACTTATATACAGAACTTCTCTCCACGTCTGTCTCCATCTGCTCTCCTTTTAGCTGGTGTAATCCAAAGTTGGTTGACCTTCAGAACCCTGTGAAGAGATGCTGTTTTCTGTTTTCCTGAAACTGACATGTGGGTTTTGCATGGTGGGGGTTGGGGGGCTGGAGGAGTCATTAGCAGGTGCTAAAGTCACAGAAATGGGATGAGGATGGTTCTGACACTGAAGATACTAAGCAGCTTGGAGGTGGGGGTAATCTGTCAGCTTTTCTTTTGACCATATTGGGAGACCTTGGGCGGGGGTGTGAAGGCTGATAGTGCCCATTAGCCTGGAGATGTGCTGGCAGATTCCACACTGCTGACTGAGTCTCTGATCTGGAGAATTGGAGATCCATTGGGCTGAAAGGGATCCATTGGGCTGAAAGGGAAACATCCTTTTTCCTAGACTGGGCTAAGACCCTTCAACTCCAAATCATATCAGCAAAAAAGTGAGGCTGGATTGATTTCTATATCTTTCAGGTTCTAGAGGTAATGGTCCACAGCCTTCTTTAGGGGTTTCATTCCAGTATTTATTCCCATATACTTCACAAGGTGAATTACCAGGCTGACAGATTGAAACACTATTTTATGGTCAGTTTCAAACAATCAACTGACGTTAACAAATCCAGGGCTGCTGACAATTATTTTCTTACATGCTGATCTTCGATTCCCTGAGGTCATTTTAGTGCCCTAGGGAACTATGGCAGTTTCCTGTGGTCTGCTTCCATCATATTCAACAGGCAGGTTTGGTTGTTGGATATCCTACAGTTGTCATATGAACCCTTGATAAAGAAAATTAAGGGTTACTCCAGACACCATCCTTTGGTCTGTGCCGTGAGTGGCAAGTATGCTAGGGCAGCTGAAGCACTTTGCATGCTCTCCCCCCGCCCCCACACACACACACAAAAACAAAAAAACTCATACACAAGCAAAAGAAGGGGATTGGGGCTTTCTCCTTTATACTTTTAGGCTTCATGCTGTTGTTTTGTGATGTCCTCCTTTTTGTTTACTGCTTTTTGTTAAGCTTTTCTTGTCCAATTAAATCAGATTGTAAAATGGTGCTGAAAGAGCCCACACCACCTCATGCACAGGTTTACCTGCTCAAGGGAGAGCAGGTTGGAAAGGAAGCCAAATCTGAGGATTTGGGTGAATGTTGAGATATGTAGTACAGTGTGAGGTTTGGTTCCCTGACACATCCCAGAACTTACTTGGTGTCCCTGATAATCTTCAGGTAAAGAATGACCTATGGCTATTTGGCAAAGTAGGATCTATGGGGTATGCTTGAGTTCACATGCTTCGTCAGGTTAGTCACCTAGGTTTGAATCTTCACTTAATTTCCAACTCGAGTTAACCTCTGTGTGACTCTGTGTTCTCATATGTAAAATGGGAATAGTAAAATCATCTATCTCACAGGATTGATTTGAGGATTAAATAAATCCTCTTTTCTGATCATTTCTTCCCCTCCCTCCAGGAGCTGGGTCAGACATGGACCATCTCTTAGGAAGGAGTCAAGTAGGAGATAAAAACTAATCTTTATTTGATGTTCTTGTCCAACATATACTGGCATTTTCTGGTGTACAAAGCTGATTAAAATCAGAAGACCTGTGTTCTGTTTCATACATTGTTTATTATTATTCGTGCGGTGACTTTAGGTAGCTCACTTACCTTTGAGCTTATCTTCCTCATCTTTAAAATCATGTACATTGTTCCCTCTGCCTGGGTGTGTCTTTCTTCTTTCTTCTGCCCCATGTTTAAGTTAGAGAACTCCTACTCATCCTTCAAAACCCTGCTCCATGCAATCTCCTGACCAAAGCCTTCTTTGGGACACCACCAACCCCCATCCCTGGGGAGAAGGTGTTAGGCCTTTGTACTGCTGGGAAATCATAATTCCTTGTCCATTTCCTTATTATATAGTACATTTCATAAAATTCATTTATTTCCCCTGTTAGACTGTGTACTCTTCCAAGGTAGAATTCATTCTTGTTCATTTTTTTCTTGTTTAGCTATCCTAGTGTCAGCATGGTGCCCAGAACAGACCTGGCCTTTAGAAAATGCCATGCCTCTCACTATGTTATCCTGAGGAGGATTTGAGATACAAGATGCGAAACTGTTTTGTACATTTTATTGCTGAACAAACTAGAAGAGATGGTATTATTAAAAGAAAACTACATGGATCTGTGGCAGGAAGATCATCCCTTTGAAAATCACAGTGCCGACTGAGCTTAGGTTTGAACTGTTGCCTAAATTGCCTCATTAGGAAAAGGATTACATTTTTCTAAATGCTTCGATTGCTTATTATTAAGGGATTTGACTATTGTTACCTGACTGTATGTATTTCATGAATATTGTTAATACTTGGTCTTTAGCGTGGAAAACAAAAAAAAAATCTCATAATCACACCTTACACTAAATGTTCTTATTTGTCATGGCAGGTTTGAATTTTTTGGTAATATATAAATCGAACATTTTATTGACCACAAAATAGAATTGAGAGGGAGAGATTTAAAAGTTTATTTATGCTAAGAATTCATTATTATCAGATATTTGAAATGAGATAAGTTGTTTAAGAAATTAATAGAGGGAAAGGTTAAAAAAGGTTTTGTTCATGCTAAGAATTCATTATTGTCAGAAATTTGAAATGAGATGATGAGTTATTTAGGATGGAGGAAGAATCCATCTTTCAGATGGATAGAAATGAGAGAAAAGGTTCTTTGTAAAAGTTCGCAGAGCAGTCTGCTAATCATTTGCTCTGAGGAAGACAGGAGGTAAACCTCAATGAGTTCATAGAGTATTTTTTTCTTTTTGAACTTAGAACTCTCTGAATAGACTCTAAGAGCCTGTGAAATTAATGTAGCCGAAATAAAACTATCGTTTTATCCTTTAATCATAGATGCTAATCCTATTTCTTTGTTAATGTGCTTTATGAAATTATTTGACAATAATACCAGATTACATGTTTTATCTACTAAGGAAGTTCTATGCTCTTTTGAGAGCTGCTAAATTTTGTTGTATAGTCATCGATTAATGCAACTTTAGTAACTATGTATATTAAGAAATTTCTATCATATATCTTTAGTTTTGTGTGTCATTTTAGTCATGAAAAAAAATCCCTAGTTAAAATAATATACCTTATAAGGTTATATTTGTGATATTTGCAATACACATGCAAATATCAATGAATAATAATTGACAAATTTGTTACTAAGAGCTTGGTTCTAAGAATACTATTAATGACAGAAGGACTTTGGAAAAATTCTTTAACTTTGCTGAGCCCGTTTTCTCACTTGTAAAATGAGAGGTTTGGATGTGGTCTTTAACATCCCTTTTAGCACTGTTTGATTTTTGCTTTTAAACTTGAACCATCCGGTTTAAGACATACGTGGTACTTTAACGCTTAAATGTATTTAGTATACCTATTGTGCATAAGATGCACTGTTTTAAAAATATCTAAGATTTATTGGATAAGATTATTTGAATTCTAAAGTTTTTTTCCTCTGTATGTTAATTAATTTAGTTAGCAGTACATTAAACATATCTGAGTGATAGGACATTAGCCCACGGGACTGTGAATTGGGTCTAAGCTGTGAATAGGATGAAAAAGTTCCTTACTGGTTTATCCTGAAGTATATTTTATACTAAGCAACAGTTGCTTTCAGATACCCGAATGCGTAGAGAATTATAGAAGTTTAGAGCTGGAAGGTAGAGAACATACTTGTTCTGTCCTCTCATTTTTCAAACGAAGGAGCTGACACTCAGAGAGTCCAGGTGTCACACAGTTAATGGCCTGTTGGCCACTAGTCCACTAGTATTATCAAAGTTCTTTCTAAAATGCTACTTAGGATGAATTCATTAGTACTAGTGTTGCAAACGTACCTCATTTAGTATAAGAAGATTGCACTGCCTTATCTAGTGACGTATCCAGTAGTAACAGGTTTTCATTGTGCCATCTACACACACTCATCAGTTTCATTTTAATACCTTTGTGAAGTGGTTAGGATTAGTGATGAGACTATGGTTGTGACCTACGTGGAGACCGAGCCTGGGTGCTTCCCTGTTTGTGTCCTGCTCAAACCTCGCTGTTTTCAGTCCTGACTGCCCATCAGTGTCACCTGTGAACTTAAAATATTCTAATGCCCACGGAATCATAATTTCTGGGGTGGTACCTGGGCATCTGTAGGTTTAAAGTGTTCATCAAAGGGTGATAATGGACAGCCAGGATATCCTGGTGAACTTTTTCTTTTGCAAGTTGAACAGACTAGCCACAAACTGTCTGAATGATAGCAACCTGCTGTGCATGACCAGTTAAAAGGGATCATAGAAAGTTTGGTGTGATCACAGGGAAGTTTTAATTTGTTTGAATATTTTTGAGAAGATTTATTTATTTGATTAGGTGATACAAATACCTGGTATAAAATTCAAAAGATAAAAACAGGTATACATTGAAAAGTAAGTTTTCTTATTTCTGTTGTCCCCTAGCCATTCCCACTCCAGAAGCATACCAGTTTTTCGTGTATGCTTACAGAGATTATTTAGATATTTACAAACACAAATGTAGAGTATTAATGTCTCTCTCATCAGCTTACAAATTATAGCAAAATATACACATCGCATATTGCTTTTTTATACTTAACAACAATAGTTTGAAGATTTTTCATATCCATAATATATATAGGGAGCTGCCTTATTTTTAACAGCTGCATAATATTCCATCCTCTGGGTATACCACCATTTATTTAACCAGTCCCCGATTGATGTTCATTTAGGTTGTTTCCATTTGCTATTACAAACATTACTGTAATAAATAACCTTGTAGGGATGTCATTTTTAATATGAGTGCATGTATCTATTAGTAGGCTAAATTTCTAGATGTTAAATTGATGAATTGAATGGTATGTATATTTTTACTTTGGAAAGACAATGCCAAATTGCTTTTCATAGAAATTACAGCAATTTATGCTCCTACCAGCAATGTATGAATGCCTATATCTTTACACCTACATAGTGTATATTTTAAAACTTCTTGATCTTTACTGGTCTGTAAGATGAAAGGAAACATTTAATTTGTAGTTTTAATTTGCACTTCTTCTAAATGAGGTCAAGGATCTCTTCATATTTTTAAGACCAATTTTTATTTCCTGTTTTTTGGATGAACTTACCTGTTTATTTCGGTTTTCCTTTTTTCTACTAGAGTATCAGTCTTCTTACTGATTTGTGGGTATGCTTTATTCAGTAAGGAATGTAGCTAATTTTTTTAGCGGAAATATATTTTTTAATTTAAATGCTTTGGCTGATGCTTGCATTTATTCTTGAGAAGTTGATTATGAGATCCAGTGACGGCAGTCAGTTGTCGATCTCATCTTACATAATTTCTGATACTAGAATAGAGCTGGAGAAAGAACTGTTTGAGGAAAGGTAAGTGACAACTTATAAACAGGAGTTAAAAGAGAAATAATAGTTTGGGAGAAGATTTTGCAACAAATCCTACAGACAAAAAGGAAACACATATGTAGCACTTACTCTGTACCAGGCAGTGTGTTAAAACACTTTAAGCGTATTAATTTTTTTTTCCTGTATAATTTCTTTATGTTTTATTTTGTTTATTTCTTTTTTTTTAATTAAATTTATTGGGGTGACAATTGTTAGTAAAATTACATAGATTTCAGGTGTGCAATTCTGTATCACATCATCTATAAATTACATTATGTGTTCACCATCCAGAGTCAGTTCTCCTTCCATCACCACATATTTGATCCCCCTTACCTTCATCTCCCACCCCCCCAACCCCCTTGCCCTCTGGTAACCACTAAATTATGTTCCCCAGATTAATTTTCAAACCCCGTGGCCATCTTGTGGTTACTGATTGTTTTCTAATCCCCTCACCTTCCCCCTTACACCCACCCCCTCCCCGCCCATCTAGCAACCCTCAGTTTTTCCTCTTTGTCTCCAAAAATTAATTAACGTATTAATTAATTTAATCCTCATGGTAACTGTAAGTACAGTTATTATGACAGGTGAGGAAACTGACGCACAGAACAGCTAAACTAAGTCAGTTGACCGAGATCAGACAGCTGATGAGTGGTGGACCTGTCGTTGGGCAGACTGGCTCTAGAGTCCATCCTGTTAATCTTCACCTTCTAGGCTGTGCTGCCTCTATTTGTTAGTGTCCGGAATATATAAAAAGTTCATACAAATATGAAAAAGGAAAAGGCCACTAGAAAAATAAAGAATGTGAATAAGCATTTCACAGAAAAGGAGATACGAAAGGCTAATAAACATAAGAAAATACTGGTAAGATTTAACAAAAATCAATCAGGGAGATACAAATTTTAAAAAGTCATCAGTTTGTGAAAACAGAAAAGCTTGTTAATTTCAGTATTTTGTGATGATTTAGGGAAAAGCTACTTTCTTCACTGTTAAATTGGTAAAGCAATGTTGGAGAGCATTTTGACAGTATCTGTTAAAAATTTAAATGTATATACCCTATGCATTTCTATTTCTACATATCTACCCTATAGAAAAATTTGTCCAGTTGCGGAAGAGGCATGTACAAAGATGTTTACTGTTGCCTTGTTGGTAAAACAAAACGATTAGAGACAACTTAAGTGTCTATCACTAGTAAAATGGCTACATAATATTTTCAGATACATATTCTATAGCAGCTAAAAAGAATGAGGTGTATCTATAATATGAAAGGAAAGAACTTCAAGATGATTATTGAGTGGAAAAAAAGCAAATTGTTACAATGATATGTGTGGTACATATGTGTTTTATCTTTCCTACATGTATATGGGAAAATGCACAGAGAGAAATTGTAACAAGTGTACCTTGGTTACCGCAGTGATGAACGAAGGGAAGTAGCCTTACTTACACTGGTTTATTTTTCTGCAGAGCATTTGTGTATTAGCTGTGTTATAAAAAATGACATTTGTGTAAATGAATTTGATACTAATTAATCTCTCTTGCTCTACTGTTGAAGGCTATCCTATCTACAGAAATAAGGGCAACTAAATGTTAGGCTTGGGAACATTTCGAGTGCACATAGAAGTAAAGGCAACTTTTCTGTCAAGTTTTTGCGTAACTGTTTATTTCCTATACTTTGCCTGTTTTCACTATTTGTATTAAAAAAGTTGACTGAAAAAAATTGAATGTTTTGTTTCAGAGGAATGTAGTAAAAAGAATAATTTTGATCCTTTAAAATAATAACGTGTGTGAGTGGTGCAAAACCTCTTAATTTTGAGTTTGGACAATTTTATGTAAAATTTTCTTAGGATAGGGGGAAATGAACTACATTTATTGAGTATTGATTTACTCTTTTCTAGGTACTGTGTGAGGCTATTTTGCAAATTGTTTTATATAACCCAATTTCATGAAGGAGGTTGTTATTCCTCTTTTAGTGAAGAAGCAGATAGAAAAGTTATTTGTCCAGGGTTTAAAAAAGGTCTTTAAGTTACCAAAGTCCGGATCTTTTCTCCAGCAAGTTGCCTAACAGATGATATAAAGGACAGAACTGATGAGTACATTTCTGTTGTCAAAAAGTTAGTAATTATCCCTAAATTGGTTGTGGTCTAACATAATAGATACTCAGTAAAATTAGAATGTTGGAATGCTATATCTTTAGTGTTGTTTTGGGGGGTCACAAAAAAATGTTACTCTTCTGTTTGTCTATGTTTATGTGAGTTTGTGCTTGTGAATGGTTCTTCTAGAAAACACACAAACACACACTGACGCACCCTCTACATGCATGTGTATGGGGTGCAACTTCTTTATATCCAGGTGCCACTTTTTTTTTTGAAAAGCACTAGATCATAATGAGTCCCATTTTGGGTCTCTGGATGCCGTTACCAGAAATAGCAGCCGTATTCCATACATGACCCGGCCATATAGGCCTTAGTTCTGCTACAATCTGGCTTTTGGCCATTTGTTTGCTTGCCTCACTGGTCTCTCCTGGTCAGTTTAGGAGCCTTGCTAAGCTTTATGTAGCTGTAGGAACCACTGGCCGACCCGAGGAGAGACGCCTACCATATGTGTTTCAGAGTTTGGTTTGCTACTTGAGAAGGGGGCTTAGGGATCAGCACACTTTCAAAACTGAAGCCGGAAGTGGGCAAGGCAAACCACAGGAAGATCCTGCCTGCATCTTGGCGACGTACCTCTATAACCCATGGACGCTTCCTGGCAATACCTTGTGAAACTTGCTTTTTCATGTAGAGTAGTTTCCTAACTTCTTGTTCTGTGCTGAGCTTCACTCCAAGGTGATTAATACGATAGTAATATAGATAACTATGATAATTATTATGCACATGACTTGGGTAAAACAACTGGCCCCTAATTATGTCCTATCGACTTTCCCACTGAGGAGTTGCATCTTACCTAGTAGGACACTTTTGAGGAGTTGCTGTGGAATGTATGCTTTAACCTTGATTTTATGCCTTGTCAAGAATTATGCTTCTTGTTCAGATTTTATAGCCACAAAACAGTTCTTTGCTCACTGAGTTTAGGCTAACCACCTAAACTATGCTGGGTTCCGGGGTCCTTTGATCACTCAAGTGCTTGCTCAGTAGTGTGACCTTGTTTTTAGGCACCTTGACCATTGCACATCCTTACTTCCATGATGGAGTAGGAATGCAGTGTTAGTGAAACTTTATTATTCCCTTTTTCTTTAACCTCCAGGTAGGTTCCAGGTTAGTATCATACTGCCTATTCTGAGGCAGAACCAGATTTCTGAGAGGAATTATGTAATCTGTTGATTTTTTTTTTAGGTAACAGTTGCATGGGATTATGGAATCTCAGATTACATTTTTTAAAGCTCAGATTATATTTTTTAAATCATTTAGTGGAAGTGAGAAAAATTGCTTGACACCCCCGTTATCTGTTCACATTAATTTGTGTGTTGGAAACCCTCCTTATGCCTAGTGATACCATTTCTCTTTCTCTGCCTGAATAATATCAGAAACGTATAACTTTTCATTGGTGCTTTCAAGGTGACAAGTAAGGAGGGAAGTACCTCGCAGCTACATAACTTTTTTCTCTTCAGTGGTTCTTAGCCCCTCACCCCGTTTCCTTTTTTTTTTTTTTTTGCTACCATGCACCTTGGGTAATCTGACATACTCTGAAGAGGGTGAATATAAGACTCTTAGGAAGGTCGTGTGTGATTATGGTAGTTCTCTTCCTTACTCCACTGAAAACGATAAAGATAAATGAACAAAAGAGAGTTTTTATCTTGTGTAAGATGTCTTTATCCTAGACAGTATATTATATTAGCTATACAGAAATTGGTTGATAAACGATAATATAGCATGTTGAAAGCATGGTTTTCTGCTGCTTTTCTAGTAACCACCTAACTAACCTCTCTGAGCCTCAGCCTCCTCTTGTATAAATTCGGAATAGCAGTTTTTCTAATCTTACAAAGGTTAAATGATTTAATACACACCGCCCGGCACCTGCGCTCAGTGAAGTGTGGGCTGTAATGTAAGCGGTAGTGATACTTGGTAAAGTATACTCGCATAGTTTGTTTTGATGAACAGTTTATTTAATATAAATCTATATCTAGTTCTTGTACTGTTCATCAGATTGAACTGGAATAGGTAGCAATGTCTAAACACGTTTGAAATCATTGTTACCATGTGCTTTTTAAATGTCGTGTCAGAATTTTGAAGCTGTGGGGAACCAAGAAGATTAACTAGTGAAGGGGTTGCAAACTCCAGTCTACAAGACCGGGCGTAATGAGGTAAATCCAGGTAGGGATGGTTATGATTTAGTAAGGGGTACCTGCAATTTCTATTCAGAACCATGGTGCCAGGTCTTTGATTATTGAAGAGAAACCAGAAATAATGTACCTATTAGTAACTCTCCCAGTTTCTAGATTTCTGCTATATATTTTTTAATACTTGGCAGGCCAAACAAAATAAATCTCTGGCTGGCTAACCCCCAATTTGTGTCCTCTAAAACAGTTCAAACCCCTCACTTTAGAGATGTGGAGCCTGAGGTACAGAAATAAAAAGGCCAGGTGTTTTTCCATCTATTTCCCATAATAGAAATCTATTACTTCTGAAATAAGAATCTCATTTTTTAAAAATAAGTGATCTCCTCTGGTGTATCCAAATGTTAAATTAAAGATTATCTTTGGTCAGGACCTAATGGCTTGGGGAGAAGGAATTGTGTACGGATACTAACATTTTTAGAATCTCTGACCAAGGAAGGGCACTACTAGTTACTGTTTACTGAGTGCTTCCTCTGTTCTAGGCATTGTGGTAAGTGCTTTACCTCAGTTAATAGTCACAGCAATCCTGAAGCATTCGTTACCTCTTTTTATGCAGCAGGTTGAGACTAAAGACATACCGGTGATCAAGTACAAAGCTTGTATTGAAATTCCAATCTCTTGTTTCCAAAATGAATTCATTTAACTTGTGATACTATATTAATACCGTATGTTTTCAGAATTATGTGCCCCTTTTATCTTATTGCAAAAATTAAACTTTATAAGAAAATTTGAAAGACCTTATGTTAGTATTATATAGGATTGTCTTATTTATATATGATTACATGGCATAACAGCATTTAATTTTACTCTAAATTTGTCAACACCAAGACTATTACCGTGTTTCCCTGAAAATAAGACCTACCCCAAAAATAAGCCCCAGTTAAAATCATCAGCCAGTCAGATGCATTTAATACGTTACGACGATGTTCCAGAAGAAGATGGCATGACTGTATTTGAATAAATGTAGATTGTCGTACATGAAAGAATAAGACACCCCCTGAAAATATGCCCTAATGCGTCTTTTGGAGCAAAAATTAATATAAGACCCGGTCTTATTTTCGGGGAAACACAGTATATTTTAAGTGTACATTTGCTTCATTCTTCTTTAGTCCATTCATGTGTGTGTGCGTGTGTGTGTGAATTTAAATGATAAAGTTTGCATGGTTTTATATCTTTTCCGCATCTTAAATTCCAACCCTATGTTTAGGTTGATTCTTTTTATTAGAACATCGTATCCTGAGTCACTCAGGCAAAATTATTCTATCTCTGTAGTAGCTCTTACATTTTTCTTTTCCTCCCATTTCGTTACCTTAGTTGAGGCCCTTTAACCATCAGAGTAGTTTTCCTAAGGCATAGTTCTCACGACATAGAAATGTTTAGTGACCCTTGTTGCCTGCTGAATAAAGTTAAAACTCCTTAGCTTGACATTTCAGGTTCTGTTTGATTCCACCCTTCCTTTACAATCTTAATTCTTCTGTTTCCTTTTCAGCTCCCTTTTGCTTTAGTCAGTTTGTACTACTCACTGCCTCCTTGAAGGAGTTCCTTTTGTTTCCACCTCCAGAACTTGTTCACATTGTGCCTTACTCTTGGTATGTTATCCCTCCACCCTCAATTTCTGTATTAAAAACAACAACAACAACAACAAAAACCAATTGGAAGGTGTTATTGTGAAGATTAAGTAACGTAAAGTCCTTAAAAAATACCTGCTGTGTGTAGTGTATGTATTAACTTATTCAGTACATGGTAGCTATTGTTACGATGTAGCTTTCCTCCCACGCCAAATAATCTTCGTCTTAGGGTCATCTCATCCAAGACCCTGGCCCTTTGCAGTTTTTCTTGGGTTTTAATCCAGTCCCACTGGGATCCCTGTTGGCTCTTATCCCTGTACTTAATTTATGGTTTGAATAGACTTGGGCCTGCAGGATCTCTTCAGGACAATTTCAGAAAGGAACAGCTGTCTATTCCTCTCAGCACTGCTGTATTCAGAAAGACAGAATGGAATGGAAAGACTAAGCTTTGGAGTTTGATTTCTGTCAAATCACCTTATCAGATATGTAACTGATTTTTTTTTTAATTTATAAAAAGGAACAGTAGTACTTACCTTACAAGATTGTTGTATAGATCAAATGAGATATTTGAGAACATGTTTAGCATTGTCTTGGAGCATCCAACTACTTGATAAATATTAATCTTCCTTTCTTCTCCTAGTAGTGTCTTCCACCAGGACACACAGAAACACACATACAAACCTACAGCTATAAATGGACTCAAACACAGTCCCCGCCAGACATACACCTAAGCACCCACACGTGTGCATACTCACATGTCCAGAAGCACATATACCAGAATCTGTACCCCGTAGCCTAATACTTGGAATTCTAGACCTAGGTAAAATTTACATGGTAGGATCTGAATTTACTATTAATATCTGGCAGCTTTTATGTAGAATCATTGCTCTTGTACACAGAGTTGACTAGCTTTCCATTTGTTAGTCTAAGTTCTCAGTTTTGATCCCCAGTGGTGTTTATCTTCTTGGTTTAAACTGTTTACTTTTGACAATGACTAAAGGCTACTATTTTCTAGAAAAGACTTATCTCCCCTGTTCAGGTATTTATGCAGAAGCTGCCTTCTCAGCCGAGCCTTCCTCGGCTCCCCCGTCTCTGCCGTCTCGTGTGCTGCCTGCCCATTCCGGCCTAACGCTCATAGTGCCCTACCATGTGTACTCATGTATCTTGTTTGTTGTCTGTCTATATTAGCTCAATAAAGATACAGTTTTATTTGTTTTTCTCAGTGTTCTATCCCTAGCATCTTAGTAGGCACTCAGTAAATATTAGAATGTTTGCATTTCAGGACTGGTTTGCTTATTTTCAGCATGGTATTTCTATATTAACATTACAAAGATTCTTATACTTAGTGCTCTTGATAACTGCATACAGGAGCCCTTTTTTTTTGTTAAGCTTTTGAGCAGTTGACATAGATCAGCCTAGATCAACTAAAAAAAAAAAAGCTTATGTACAATTTTATAATTCGTGATGTGATATTAGAACTGTAATTGCTCATGCTAGAGTTACACACACACACACACACACACACTTATTCAGTATTCACTTATTTCATTCTCTATTATAAGCTAAAACGGTACTAAGAATTGATCTCTTCCCTTAAGAAGTATATATAGTTCGGTGAAGACACATATAAGCATTCTTCTTTGCTGGAGACTTCCCCTCTCTCCTAACTCAAAATAAAGAGCTCTGAGGCTCAATCTTCAAATCTCTTCTTTTCTCTCCATATTTCTCTGGGAGATCTTGTATAGTCTCACGGTTTTACTGAGATTATGTAGTTCTTGATGGTTCTCAAATTTTATCTCCGTCCTGGACTTCTTTGCCCTCTTGACATCTACACTTGGATATTTAATAGGCATCTGAGACTTAATATGCCCAGTATAAAATTTTGATCCCCTTCCTCCCTCTGGAAATGGCATCTCTATTCATCCAGCTACTTAGGCTGAAACTCATAAGAAATCATCCTTAACCCCTCTTTCTCTCACACCCATATCCAAAATATCAAAACTGTTGGCTGTGTTTTCAATATATATGCCCAACTGACCACTTCTCTCCATGCCGGAACTGCCCCGCCATCCACCCTCCTCCCATCTAACTTACCTCTAATCAAGGTTATTACAATAGCCTCCTGTTAGTCTCCTGCTTCCACCCTTCCCTTTGGCAGTGAGTTTTCTAAAACAGAAGTTAGATCAGGCCATTCTTCTCAGAATCCTTCAGTAGCTTCCCATCCCACTCAGAAAAGCCTAAGACTTTCCACTGGTCTACAAGACCTATTTAATCTGCCTTCTTCTTACCCCTACTTCATCTCGCACCATTTCCTCCTTCTCTCCACTTTGCTTATTGTTTTAGAGCCATGTTGGCCTCCTTGCTATTACTTCAGTGTCCAAACTATCCTGTGTCAGGGCCTTTGCATATTTATTCTTTCTGCCTCTCCATCCCTTTCCCCAGAAATCCCCATGGCTCATTATTGACTTCCTTCCGGTATGTGCTCAAATGTCTTCATAAAAAGGCCTTCCTTGGGTCCCTCTACAAAATAACATTACTCTCGTCCCTCTGTCTACCCTGTGACTCTGACACTCTAACCCTACTTTGTTTCTTCCATTGCAATAAATAGTATATACTTATTTAAGAGTTTACGAAGTTTGTCTCCCCTGTCTGGATTGTGCAATAGTTCCGTGTCAGGAGACTTGTTTTCACTCATTGTTATATCAGCATTTAGCAACGTTACTGGCATGTTACAGGCACTTAATATTTGTTGAATGAAATGCAACAAGTGCAGTCCAGTACGATCATTATAGTAGAAGGACATATAAGATTCATTAGGAAATAGAGAAAAGAGTGTCATGACTACCTAGGAATTGAGGAAAGACTTACCAAATATGCCCTTAAACAGAGCTTTTTTTTGGGGAAAAAAAAAAGGTAAGAGGTTCCATACAATGAAAATAGCATTGCAGGTGTACAAAGGCATGAGAGTACACAGTGTATTGAAGGAACCAGACGTACAGTTCTGGAGCATAACTTGTGGGGGTAAAGATTACATAAGTAGATGAGACCAAACATGTAGAAGATGGTGTCAGACCATGAAGGGTTCTTATGCTAGACTAAGGAGTTTTAGATTTTATCCTGTAAGGTTAGTAGTGTGGAGCCACTGAAGATTTTGAGCAAGGTGTGATAACATATGTTTATATATTAAAAAGGTAGCTGGCAACAGTGTGAAGGATGGGGATCCAAGCTAAACACAGCATTTTATTTAAGCCATATATGATGTTGCAAGCTATGTATGATGCAGATAAATGGTTACTATCACCTGAATGGGCAAAAGGCTATTTCATTTTATGGTTGGGCGGAAACCACTGGTGTGTAGTGTGAAGGTGTTCTTGGCACACTTGCAATACATCTATGAGGGAGAAGAAATGCCCTGTGGGGGCATTAGTTTATTCATCTCTAAAAATCCATGCTTTAGGAGAGAGATTTAAAAAATTTTAGTTAATTATATTGTAAGTCATAATGTAGACTAGAAAAGTTTTTAAGGAGTACCAGTTACGAATTCAACAAAAAAGGGTGTTGTTACAGAATGAAAGACGTTGTGCTAGAAGGCCAGCCTCCTTTTTTCAGAGAGGAACAGTTTTATCAATAATATGCCTCCTGATCTTGAGTCACTGTTGACGGAAATAGTGACAGTTGTAAATATAATCAGATCTATACTATTTTCTGTAGGGCCAACACATCTACTTTTGTAGGGCCGGATATCAGCCTTTGCATATTACAGCACCCTGGCATGCACAGAATTTTTTAAATGAGGGATAAGCTAAAACATTTCTTCCTTTCATTCCACTGCAAGTGAAAACCATTTACATGACTTCAGTTGTCTTGCTCAAGTGTCACATCTCAGTGATACACTGAATGTCTTGAATACTTTAATCTTACTACCCTTGGGTCAGAATATGATGTGTAAATTTAAGGATAAGATGGAGATACCCAAAATAGTGTACATGGTTTGAATTTGAGAATTTGGCATTCCCAAATTCATGGAAACATGATCCTGTGTTATTGAGCATTATTTTAAACCACATCCAAATGCTACAGTAGGAAATGAAGACATGTTTGCCAAAGACAGATGCAACAATATAGAGAATTAAGATCCTTTTGTCTCTGTTTCCCAAGTTGAAACATTCACCTTTGGAATATGCTATCCTATTCAGTGAAACATTGTTAATGGAACAATAAAAGTAGTTTTCAGTGAGATACTGCTTTATCATTTCGGAGTCCATGTTTGATCCAGATAGTCACATCTAGCTGAAAGATTTACCAGACTCTGATGGCCAGTACCGTGGGATGGGCTTTTCTAATTTGTTGGAAATAAAGGATAAGAAAAGAAACGAGTCAGGATTAGGTTACAGAATCAACTCTAGCTAGTTTAAGCAGAAAGAGATTTAGTAAAAGATTTTAAGTGGCTTAGAGAATTGTTGGAAAGACTGAAGAAACAGACTCTGTTGAACTTTCAAGAATGACATCCCAAAGCCATATTGCAACTGGACCACCAAGAGAGTTACTGTCTCATTTAGGATCAGAAAGGTGCCTACATAATTGAGAACCTGTAATTTTAGCTGCTTGGCCAAGATCCTTGCCCCCTCTGCCATGATCAGGAATCTGCCACTATTAGGAAATAGCCATCTGCACAGACCGACCTTCATCAGTAAGCTGGTGTCCCTGCTGCTGGCTCTAGAGCCAAGCCACGGCTGCCACAACCTGTGTGACAGAAGGTTCCTTGTACCCTTCTTGATACCAGTGAAACGTGACTGGATACAAGGACCTCTGCAAACACTGCTGAAGAAAACTTGGACGTCTCCATGCCAGTACTTGCTAGTAGAAGCAGCCTAAATGCAACCTCCCTTCTCTTCTAACCTCTGAGTTTCTAGAGAGTGCATCTGATTGGTGGAACTTAAGTCATATCCACAGCCCTAACTGCAAGAGAGGCTGGGAAATGTCGTTTTAGCTTCCTAGTCTCTGCAGTACAGGAAGTCATACACCAAAGGACGTTGAAATGGATGATGAACACTGATCTATGTACCACAGTTATAGACTCTGATTGTCCTTAAGACTATGCGCTATGGCTAAGCTGAGAAATAATGATGAGAAACTTACAAGTATTTGTTTTTTCTATATTTTTATTGTTTTATAATGACACACAGCACCGTTCCATTGATTTTCCCATTTTAATTATTAAGAATTGTTTGTTTATTGAGTTTTTCATAGGTGCTTCTTAAAAAATACCTAAAATTGGTGCTTCATCTATGTGATGAATTTAATGGTATGTGGATGCCAAAAGTTTCCTCACATTTAAAGTGTGGGTAGTAGATGAAAGAGGGACTAAAAGAAAAACCGTTAGCATGGGTTACCTAAACTAAGGCTGGGCCAGTGCTATCCAGTACTGAAGCATGGTTAAATAAGGTGGGAACTGAAAAGCGATCATCTGATTTGGTAGCAGTTAGTATTATTAGTGTTCTTGCAAACTGATGGTTGCTCGATGGGAGGGGTGTTGGGGGATGGGTGAGAAAGGTGGAGGGATTAGGAAGTACAAATTGTAGTCACAAAAGAGTCACAGGGATGTGAAACGCAGTATGGGGAATATAATCAGTAATGTTGTAAAGACTATGTAGGGTGTTAGATGGGTACTGGACTTATTGGGGGGAATCACTTCATAAATTATATAAATGCCTAACCACTGCGCTATACCTGACACTATATAAAATAATTTGAATGTCAACTCTAAATATATATCCATATACATGTATGCATGTGTGTGACACACATATATATATATGGTCACGGGATGTAAAGTACAGCATAGGGACTATAGTCAGTGGTACTGCAATAGCTATGTACGGTGTCAGAGGGGTAGTAGACTTGGTGGGGTTATCACTTTGTGAGGGGTGTAAATGTCTAATCATTATGCTGTTTTGTACACCTGAAACTAATAAAAAAATATTGTTGGTGTTCTTGAAGGTTCTAATAAAGAAATAGAATCTGAAGCCAAATTGCAGGTTTAGGCTGTGAGTAGGAGGGAAAGGATTGGAGCAGAGATTATAGAATGTTTTTAAGAAGCTTGCCTTTTGAGAAGCAGTAATTTGTGTTGTTTTTGTTTTTTGGTCCAATTCACTTGCTTTATGTACCATAATTACCTAGAACAAGTGAGGCCCAAAGCACATACCACATGCAAGATAAGTACAATCTTCCAAATGTCCTCACTTTGGTCTTTTTGTGTAGTTTGATGTGAAGTGTGTGCTATTAAAATAATCTCTTTCTGCTTAGAGATACAATAGGTGCAACATTATTTTATTCTGTAACAATTAGTTACTTCACTTCTGATTACTTTTTTATATAAAGTGGCAGTTAATATTTTTACGTTTTTTTAAAAAGTGCCAATTAATTACTACTATAGTTTGGAAAGGTGCAGTTTAAAGTCTTGATAGCTGACTTAATCAACATATTTGTATGAGTGATTGGTGAGCTGAACATTAATTAAGATGGATTCTCTTCCCGTGTAGTTCATTTGAACATTAGTGACAGATACTCAAAGAGTATAGATTATAACTGCTTTTATAGGAAGTGCTGTTGAATGCATTTCATATATTACATAGAGCTTGAGTTTTTATTTATTCTAAGTAAATATCTGATAATGTCAAGTTCATTGGACGCTGCAGACAAAATAATCCCCATTGTCTCCCTCTTAAAAAGGTGGGTGGTAGGCTATGTGTACATTTATATAGTGTAGTTTTCTTACGCTGCACTTACGGGAATGAAACAGGAACATATTCAAGGGCAGTTATTTGGTGTTCCAAATTCCCTCATTAGTTGTGGAGCATGTTTGCTATGATTTAATTCCAAATTCGTTTACATTCCAAGCTCTGTAGGTAACCTAGTTGGATTTTTTTGTTAAAAAACAAAACAAAACCCTCTGGAGTATTCAGAGAGGAGTCCTCAAGAAGAAGGAGAAATCTAAAGGAGAAGCTTGAAAATAATGAAAACAGAATTGCTGATCGGTGTCCTGCAGTGAGAGGGAGGGAAGGGGTAGAGAGAGCGCAGGTAGATGGATGAACTAAGGATGAGCTTCTGATAGGAGGAAGGACATCTAGTCTTTTGAGGAAGAGAATGGATGGATACAAATTCAAATATGTATCATTTTTCCTGTTAAGAAACAGGCTTATTTGTAAAAGCTCTCAACCCATATGAGGCAATTTGGGGGTCATTTTAAAGATTAGATTCCTTGAGTCTGACTTGAGATGAACATAAATATTTTTTCATATTCCGTTCTTCAAGTTGGTAATTTGATTTTTTTCCTAATTTCTCAGCAACAAGCTTAATGACTATTTTACTAGTGCCTTTCCATTGATTTTCTCATTTTAATTTTTTAAAATTTGTTTATTGAGTTTTTCATAGGTGCTTCTTACTTTTCTGATAAACTTTAAAAAAATATATTGATTAAACGGCTTTTGATTTTCAAGTTAAGCAATAAGAGACTTAAGTTCATCCAGTCCCAACTTTCATGAGGAAAGCTGTGCGTCAGTGGTCTGTCTGAACTCACTTAGCCGCTTAGTAGCTGAGGTCAGACAGGAAGATGGGTTTCATGATCGTTAGGGCCATGCACTTTCCCTTACGCCAGCTGCCTTCCTTTCCTGATTTAATCCACGGGTGTCTGATTTCAGCACCTCCGCTTCTGTATTTCCTTGTGGCCCCTGAGCATCTCACAAGAACTTCAAAACTTGATTTACTTGGTTTCTTTAATATTCATTCCACAAATATTTCTCAAGTGTCTACTGAATAGCAGTCACTATTTTAGATCTTGGGTATCAAAAAGTTCTCAGGCCTCAAGAATGAGGGAACCAGAAAAGAAACACAAATAAATATTAGTTGTAAATGCTACCATGAAAAGAAATAGAGAAATAGAATGTGGTAACAAGATTATCTACTTTAGATAGAATAGTCAGGGAAGGGTTCGCTGAGGAAGTGACATTCGAGCTGAGACTTGAATGATAAGAAGAGCCACCCATGGGTCAGAGCATTCTTGGCAGAGGCCCTACGCTTGAACAAGCTTGGCATGGTTGATGAATGGAAAGAAGGTGAACACTGGAGAGAGTGAGAGGAGAAGAGGTAGGTCAGAGAGGAGAGGACAGTTCTGTAGGGCTGTGTAGACCACGAAAGTGAGAATTTAGAAATGGGATTGTATCATCATAATCTCAAGATCTGTCCATGTTGTTGCAAATGCCATTATTTCATCTTTTCTTATGGCAGTGTAGTATTCCATTGTGTGTATGTATACCACATCTTCGTTACCCAATCATCTATGGAAGGACACTTTGGTTTCCATGTCTTGGCCACCATAAATAAAGCTGCAATGAATGAACACAGGAGTACATATATCTTTACGGATAAATGAGAAATAAGTCAGACAGAAGTCGTCGAGAACCGTATGATTTCACTGATACGTGGTATATAAAACTGAAAACAACAAAGGAACAAGACAAACAAATGAAGAAACAAAAACTCATAGACACGGACAATAGTTTCGTGGTTACCAGAGGGTAAATGGGGTCAAATATATGGTGATGGAAGGAGAACTGACTCTGGACGGTGAACACAGAATGTGATACGTAGGTGATGTATTACAGAATTGTATACCTGAAATCTAACGTTACTGACAGTTGTCACCCCAATAAACTTTAATTGCAATGGCAAAAAAAAAAAGGGAAAAAAAAAAGAAATGGGATTGTATTCTAAGCAAATGGGAATTGTGTTGTAGCTGGGGAGTGATTGACCTGAGTGTGTTTAAAAGATCACACTGCTTGATGGAGAGTGGATTGTAGGGTGCTACCAATGAAGGCGATTGAGGAGTGGTTGGATTTGGGATTCATTTTGGAGGTCTGCTGGATTTACTCATGGACTGTTATGTGGGTGGGAGGTTTGCGGAGCATGGTGAGAAAAAGAGGAAGATGGTGGTAGACTGCGGGAAGAGCATGTTTTAGGGTGAGGAAATCAGATAGTTTGTCTGGGACTTGTTAAATTTGAGATGCCTTACTAGATGGCCAAAGAGGCAGTTGAATATTCACATCTAGTGTTGAGGAAGAGAGATCAGGCCTGGAAATGCAGCTGTGGGAGATATCAGCATTAGCATCATACACTGAAGGATTTTGCATAGGGAAAGAAGAGAAGGTGGTCCAGAACAGAGCCATGACGCATTGTAACACTTACAGGTGAGGAGGGAGAGAAGTCATGACGGGGCCGGGGATGTAAGAGGAGAGCCAGAAACACTGTTGTGGAAGGCAAGGAAAGAGGACATTTTAAGGATGGATGTTAGTGCTCGTTTATACTAAACAGTATGATGAGGACAGAGAAAGGACTACTGGGTTTGGCAATGTGGAAGGCATTGGCGACTCTGGCTAGAGCCATTTTAGTATCATCATGGGCTTAGAAGCTGATTGGAAAGGGTTGAAGAATGACGAAGATGAGAAATTAAGAAACAATGACTAGAGATAATTGCTTTTAAGAGGTTTTGCTGTGAAAGGGAGTCTAGAAATGGAATGACATCATGAGGTAGGAGATGGAGTCTAGGGATATTTTTTTATCCTTTTTGAGTTTTTGAAAAATTGGGATATACCCAAGCTTGTTTGTGTGTTGATTGGAACGATACACTAGAGAGGAAAATTAATGGTGATCCTAGAAAGAGGGACTAATTGTAGAGGCAAGTCCTTGGGGTGGTGCTGGTGGGATGGGATGGACAGCACAGGTGGGGGGATTGCCCCTTTCTCGGAGCATGGATGCAGTGACGTCATACGCCCTCCCAGGCCCCTTCACACACAGCTCCTCCCTCAGTCTCACCAGACGCCTTTAGACCAAGTTGATCATCGTCTTTCTTTAATACTAATTTTTTTTCTGTGCTGCATCTTACATGTTCTTTTGGATGAATTCATCCTATATGAGGCTTAGCAGGAGGCAGCTGGTGATATTTAACACCAATTTTCATTTTTTGTTCTAACAGGTGAAGCAAAAAATTTATTGCCATATCTTGGACCCAACAAAATGAGAGATTGTTTCTGCACCATAAATTTGGATCAGGAAGAAGTTTATCGTACCCAAGTTGTTGAAAAATCTTTAAGGTTTGTAAAAATTGATAAATTATCATTGATATGATATGTATGGATTGATTTTATATACTTTCCAGACTTCATCAAAAGACTTTCTTCATATGAAACTTTTATTTTTCTTTTACAGTCTGAATTTATCTTTAGAATTATAGAATCTCAGAGTTTGAAGGAGCCTTAATGTTCACTGAACTAGACTTAGTTCACTGTACTGCCTTACGCTTGGTTCCTTCTGACAAGTATCCTTGACAGGTGGTCACCTGGCATTTGCTTAGTAACGTACTAGTGACCAAGGAGTTCACTGCCTCCTAAGCAGCCTGTTTGGTCTTGAAACTATTCTGTCTCCTAGAAGCTCTTAAATTTAGTCGATTAATATCTATTAAAAGAAGAGCTTACTATATGCCAGGAACTTACTGGGTGCTATTTATTAATACATCCACAAAAGCAGGATAGATACAGCGCTGACTTTCGTGTAGTTTTTCATTGCGTCAAAATGTCTCTTAATTGTTCCTAATTCTGTCCCTTGGATTTCTAGAGAACACGTTTAATCCATCCCTCACATGACGCATTCAAGTTTTTTAAAACAACTATCATATGCCTCAGTTGGTTCTCTAGGCTAAATTTTGCCCACTTGTTTGAACTTTTCTCAAAGTATATCATTATTTTGTTTCTCTTGAAAATAAATAAAATCTTACGGTTTATACAAGTAGGGCATTGTAAGGGAATGAACTCTTCGGTAGATTTCTCATCTTTGAAAGTGTAAATAGCACTTGGAGAGTTTCATAGTATAAATACTAACTCATAAAATTGAACTGTGCCACCTCTGCACTCTAGTAGCGTTTATGGTCTCTCCAGTGCAGAGCTGTGCTGAAAGGGTACAGTCTTGTTCAGAGAGAAGAGTCAAAACAAGGGCACCAAGAGTTGTTGGGAGGAACATGTGCTGGCTCAAATATTGAGTGTTGTGACTTACGTAAATTGTATTTCAGGTATCTGTTTTTTAATGCTTTTTAAAATATCTTTTCCCTTTACACTTGCCTTTTTTTTCCTCTGAAGTTTTCCCCTTTGTTTTTATTATCAGTATTTATAATTTTGAATATCTGTTGAGTTCTTCATAAGAAAGGCATTGTATAAAGCTGAAAATACTTCAGTAACCCAAAAAGATTTGAAGTAATAAACTTAACAGCTTCAGTCATAAATCACCTGTCCCTGTTTTGGTAGAATTCTGTTGTAATTTGTATGTTATAAATGATGGAATTGAGTCACCAAAAGCTGAATAATTTGTGCGTGTAATAAAGGAACTTAGAAGCAAAACTAAGATTAGGACCTGAAACTATTTAAATCTCAGTTTGTTACTTAATGTATGCTGATTCCATGTCACACAAAAATCGGTGATTGTCCATAAATTGAATACTTACAGTAGTTTCTAATATGTAGCCTTGTAAGTGAATAATTAAAATTAGCTTACTTTTTTTTTTAACCCTTGCCTTTCTAAGTGTTTGTGTTGGGGGAAATGAAATGATAAGATCAATTATTTTTACCCATCTTAAATTATTTTTCTAGATGCATAGCAACTTGGAAGATATTTTAAAGCTAGCAGTGGTTACCCTAGGTCATTTCAATATAGACTATGTGTGTGTTAGACTAGATGCTTGTATTCTAGGAGCCCCCTAGCATTTTGCCTTGTAGAATAGGGTGAAACAATCTGTAGTATAAATGCTTGCTCACCGTGCTTTCATTTCAGTGTTTTCTACCCTTGTGGATATTGTGATAAGTAAGCTAGCTGTTAAGTCAAAAGTCAGTAGATACCACTTAGATCTTTTATGGGTTCTAGATACTATAGTTTTTATAGGTAGTCTGGATATAGAATTTTCATAATGGGTAAGTAGGAGTCACATAAGGAATCTCTAGCTCCTAAATCTCTACCTCAAATCCTTTTAAGAAGTAGGTGGTATATAACAGCGGTACTGCTTGTGCTTCGCGTCCCCACACCAGGAATTCCCTTGGGAGTCATACGCCTGATCATCGGTCAGTGGTGACCGTCAGTGGTAAACACAGTTTTAAAAACTGTGTGAGTCTAGTCATTACTTCCTACCAACCTTGTTGAGAAGTTTTCTTCAAATGGATTGATTGGTTAATTAATTAATGTATAAAATGAAGATGTGGGCACCCAGATGGAGCAATTAGGTTATTGAGAGTGGGATGATGCAGTCGCATAGATTACTTAACGGCTAATTCTCATGTTATTCTTATTTGGCTTTAGAATGTGTTTTAAAAATAATACTTGAATGTGGATATATGAGAGATGAAGAAAATTCTCCATTTTCTAATTGTTTATAAAATGATGTAAAGGAGAAAAATACCTAAACACATCATGCCTTTGCCTAATAGTTGTTTTTATATCAATTTCTATGTTGAGACTACTTAGAAGATTCTACTTATTTTGACAGACCAACTTTTAAAAGTTTACTTTGGTTACGTTGGAAGTGAAAAATATTGACAGAAGTTGATCAGGCATTTGTAACAGCTCAAGAGCTGAGTCAGCTGTTTTCTGGCCAGTCAGAAAGCATTTTACTTTCTCTTTAGGTTGTGACATCCTAAAGAGATTGCATTTATGGTGACATTTTCAAAGTCGCTTTTTGTTCTTTAAACTGTCTCAGGAAAGAGGAACTCTTGACAAAAGATATTCACTGGCATCTCAGAGATTTATATCTTCGTAGAAAAATTTAAATATCAAAATAGCATTCATAAAATGAACTTATAAAATAAGCTATTTTATAGGAGAAAAACCTTAGCAACTTGGCAGTAGGCAAAGATTTCTTAGGATGCAAAAAGACAAAGTCATAAAAGGAAAATTGATAAACTGGATTTCATCAAAATCACAACTTCTGCTCTTCAGCAGACACTATTAGGAAAATGTAATTGCAAGCACAGCTAGGAGAAAATATTCTGAAAAAGGACTTGTATCCAGAATTTATTAAAAAGAAAAAATAAGAAGAAAGACAGCCCATTTAAATTATGTGGTGAAAATCCACATGTACAAAAGAACGTATACAAGTGACCAACACACACATGAACAATATTCAGCATCATTAGTCATCAGGGAAATGCCGTTTGAAACCATTTCTGGCACTATGTATTCTTGAACATAATGTATCAAGATAAAAATCAGATCACTGGTTCCTGTGACAGTATGGAAGGGGACCTTTCTGGGGAGATAGAAATGTTCTATATCTTCATTGGGGTAGAGACTACACAGGTGCATAAATTTATGTCACATGCACTAGATAGCTAATTGTAAAAAGATTTTCAATAACAAAAGTTGACAATATGGAGTAGCTGGAGCTCTCATACATTGCTGGTAGGAATGTCAAGTGGTTGGAAATCAGTTTGGCAGTTTCTTATAAACTAAAATTTCACCTACCCTTTAACCCAGCAATTCCGTTCTTAGTTACCTACTCAAAAGAATCGAAAGCATATTTCCAAGAAAAGCCTTGTATAAATTGGATTTTATTGTATGTAATTTATACCTCTGTAAAGTTGATTTAAAAATAACCAGTTTTGATTTTGTAAATGTATTGTAATTACGTAACATCCATTTTAGGTGTTATGTATTGTGGTTAATATAGTTTTACACATTTTTAAGATGATGATGGTGTGATTGACAGTGTCCTCCGCTCTCATTTGTGTCCACTGTAGGTGGGCATGACCTAGGCAATTACTGGGTCTTCTGTTGCAGCACTCCTGAAAAGCTGTTTGTTTAGAGGTCAGCCTGGCAGTTGAGGTCCTTTCAGAGTTCAGTTTGGTTTGTACAGGATTTAGTTGAAACTGAGCATCAGGAATTACTTTGGAGCTTTTGAAGCTTTTCTTACTATATTCTAGTCTAATTTATTTTATTGAAAATATTATTTGAGGACACTGTTAAATTTAAAATAATTAACTTTCCTCCTTTTCTCTCTAGCCCATTTTTCAGTGAAGAATTTTACTTTGAGATTCCAAGAGCTTTCCAGTATTTGTCTTTCTACGTTTATGATAAGAATGTTTTGCAAAGAGACCTTCGTATAGGTATGAACTATTCTTGACTGTCTTTAATCACAACATTGGTGTTTATGTTCATTCTTTATCTAAGTGTAAAATCTTGAAAACAGCAAAGTAATATATGTTCAACATTTCTAATCATTTTTTCTAGCCTTCATGTTCATTTGTGAATCTGATTTTTAATTTGCATGCTCAACTTTGGTGACACTTCCTCAGGGAAATGTCATGACTGATCCCTCCTTGTTACAGTGTCCTATGTTTCCATAGTACCTGATGGGTTCCTTTCCATAGTTCTCATTATGCTTGTTCATCAGTTTGTTGTTTGATATCTAGATTCTCTAGTTGAATATGATACTTGTGAAGGCAGAGGCCGCACTCAGAGTGCCTTACATTTAGTAAATGTTCAGTATGTATTAGATTGGTGCATTGTGGTTTTTGCAATTATTTTTAACCTTTTAAACTGCAATGACTTTTGCACCCAACCTAATATTTGTAGAATGGTTCAAAGGTGTTTTTATACAAAGATCTCAGTATTTGATCCCCCCAGAGTTGTTTATTTCTTAAACAACTGTCTGAGGCTGAGTGGACTACAGCAAAGCTAACTGGCCAAATATGTGTTTTTGCATTCATGGTCTTTGCACCACTATCTTTGTATTTTAATAACAGGTAGAGATGTGTAATTTAACATGTATTATCCTCTCCCCTTTTGGTATTCTTAATTTCATCATCTGAATCTCTCCTTTCTGATTTCAAATATGCTCAAGTCTCCTTCAGTTTAAATGATTAAGCTTTATTTGACTTAGTCCTCTTCACCACCATCTAATTTGTTTCTCCTTTGCTATTTAACTCTTTAACAAATGGTCTGTATCCCTTTTCTGCTTGCTACTTGTTTCCTTTTAAATCTCTGTAACCTGGCCTCTACATTTTTCTGACAAACGATTTTTTTGAAATTTGCAAAAATCATTTTAGAGAAAGTCAAATAACATTTTAAAAAACATGTTTGAATTATGAAACTTACATAATTTTAGTGACAGGTAGTGACTGCAAAGGAGTAACTACAGTTAATAATTTGTATATTTTTTCCCATTCTTTATTCCATATGTTTATATCATTACATTGTACTACTTACTCAGTTTTTTCCTTTTGTACTTAATATCATCTAATGATCCTTTTCCTGTGTTAGTAAATATTTTTCAAAAATGCTTGTTATATAGTATCTTTTATATAGAAATGTATTATTTTAACTACTCCTTTGTTGGTAAATATTTGTATTTCCAGATTTTTGGTGCTCTAAATGATGCTGCTATAAACATCCTTCTGTGTTAATTTTTGCATTTTAATTTGTTAATTTTTGCAAAATTGTCTATTTTTCTTAGGATAAATTTTTAGAAGTGAAAATATTGAGTTAAAGGGTATGGATGTTTTTAGGGTTCTTTCTATATATATTCTTACATTGGCCTCAGAAGTATGGTACTAATTTACATTCCCCCAAATACGGCATGGACATTAACCATTTCACGATACCAGCCTGGTCAGTCAGTCTTGGGTATTAACCATGGAAAAATGTTTACAATTTGGTAGGTGAAAAATAATATTTAATTTTTAACTTGTATTTTTTTGGTTATCAGTGAATTTGAGGAATTTGCATACATATGTATTAGTCTTTTCCATTTTTTTCCCCTATAAATTGGTTTTTCATTTTTTTTTGCCCATTTGCCCATTGGTTGGAATTGTATCTTATATTTATTCTTATGCATTTTTATTTGTCAAATATGTTAACTTTTTTTTATTACTTTCAGATAGACATTTACACCCCTCACAAAGTGATCACCCCCCCAATCTGCTACCCCTCTAACATCATACATAGCTGTTACAACACCATTGACTATTCACTATGCTGTACTCCATATCCCATGACCATATCATATATATGCATGTGTATATATATTTAATTATAGTTGAAGTTTAATGTTATTTTGTGACAATATTGTGACATATTATTAAATGTTAGCTATTGTCAGCTGTATTCATAGCAAATACTTTTTCTCTGTCACAAAAGGCAATTCACAGTTTTTAATCCTCATCTGTCTCTGTCACGTTACATTCTTTGATTGCTTATTTAACTTGTTGAAAGCCAAGGAAATTACAGTTCGATGACATTGTATTTTCTTAGCTGTCTTGTTGTTCTGACTTCTTATATGAAGACTCTTCTCTTTCTAACAAATCCTTAATTAGAGATCATTCCTGAGGCTCCATCCTCAATTCAGCTAAGCAAACATTTACAAACACTTTTATGTGGCATACAATGGATGGGAATATTAAGACGAATAAGACTCTGTTTGCTTCTAGGCTATCAGAGAGGTAGATTTGTACTCTAATACTAATATGATACGTTCTATGCTGGAGGTATGAACAAAGCACTTGGGAGCATAGAGGGGAGAACAGATCATTTTGGTTGGTGGAAGATTAACAGACTACCTAGGAAGAAAAAGGAAGAAGTTTCAAGGTAATAGGGATTGGCAGAAGCAGAGGAGAAAAATTGAATCATGTTTGTGGTGTATCTGCTGGAGTATATAAATTGCTTAGGAGGAAGGTGGTAGAAGGTGAAGTTGGGAATATAAATTGGCGTCAAATTGTGATGGACCCTAAAGGCCATGCTAAGTAATTTGGACTTGATCCTATAGACAGTAGTGTTGAGCCTTTTAAAAGTGAGGAACCTTTTAAAAAATTTATATAACTGTATATACATGTATACTTTTGTAGTTTAACAACTTCCTGTGGTCTAAACGGTAACTTTCAAACTATAAACTAAATGTTTATTGATTACATAAAGTGCATTATATGTAATTATATATAACTATATACTCGTATACACACATGTATTAAAATATATATATATGCTTTAAACATGTAATCTATAGTTTATAGTTTAGAGAGAGATTAGAGGCAGAGACCAACCAGGAAGCTATTACCACAGGAGATGAATAGGGTGACGGCAGTGGAAATGCAAATGAGGAAACGTACTTCACAGCAGTAGCTTCAAGTAGGATATGGGGACTAAGGGGACAAAGAGGATGTGAGAAGGGCAAGAGTTAAAAATGCCTTGTTAGTATGGCTGTAATTAACTGATAAGGAACATAGCAGGAGCTTTTTGTTTTTTGTTTTAGGAGCCTTCAGTTTTGAGTGAGGGATGGTTAGGGGAGAGAAAGACTTTGGTTTCAAACAAATTAAATTTGTATTACCTTGAGGACATCGTGGTGGAACGTCTTTGGTTGACTGTTGGGAATACAAATCTGAGGTTTAGGAGGGCTGGAGATCTGGATTTGAGCGTCATTAACATTAAGTGATACTTGAAGCCCCTCCTAGGGAATGAAATTTCCCTAGGAAAAGATAGGGAGTGTGTTGCAGGGAAAATGAGGCTTCAGTGAAGATGAATAAGGTACATCAGGAAGATGGAAAGATAGGAGAGATTAATATCATTGAAAGCAAGGAGGTCTTTTAATGTCAACAAGTAGAGAGAGGTAGAGTAGGATAAGGATTGGATAGAGGCTGTTGGTGATTATTAGCAGTCCTTGAGAGAGTGTGTATCTTGGATTGACTGTCACGTCTTTCTAAGAAAATATTTTGTAATTTTTATTGTCTGTTTACACATAATATAATAGTTATTGTTTCTTGAAAAGGCTTTGAGTTGAGGTTTATAAGTATGATTTCCAAAAGTTGCCTTTGTTTTGTGTGTGTTTTTAAAGTAAAAATTAATTTTATTTTAAGTAAAATAATTTTAAGTAAAAACCAATTCTTTGTGGATTGGTATCAGAAAACCATAACTTTGTATGAGAACTTTTGTCAAATAAATTTTTCTTATTAGTAGATAAAATTTCTATAATTAGGGGGAATTTTTTTTCCTTTTACACATAGGAATTATTATTTAACTAAACACAGTAGACACATACCCTTTGATTTAAAGGGTTGAAAATTTTTGATTTAAAGTTGAAAATTGAATGTTTTCGTTTATATTTACATTTTTGTAGTTCAACATATTTTCTTTTGTCATTAACTCATAAAGTTGGGTGGTTGCTTTACTTTTTTAATTTTATAACTCTAAGTTGCCCAATTGTAGATTAAACAGTGCCATGGCATTTTCTGGAAATGAAATTTGAGCTAGAGATCTGAGAATGCGTACTGGATGAATATAGCTTTAAGTGCTTATTTGGTTTTTATTTTTAATTGTATAAGTAATATATAAATATTTTTCTTCTTATAAAAAAAATTTTAATTATAATATTACAGATAATCCTGATTAATTTTGACCACTAATCCCCTAATCCCCTTCTATTCCCCTTCCCAGAAATTATAACTGTTATCAATATGGAGCATAATTTTTCACATTAGGCGTCTTTATATGCCAGGAACACTTAGTGCAAAAGATCAGTTATGGATTAATTAAAACTTGAGGCCTAGGAAACATTTTATCAAAAGATAAGAAATTGTGAAACTAAGGCTTTAGAAGTCTTTTACTGTGTGATATATTGTCTTAAAGTATAGTGTCTTCTCTTAAAAATTGAGAAAAAGAGAAAAGAAAATCTTTATGTACAATGTATTTCCAATTCTAATGAAGATCCTAATAACATTAAAAGTAAAACATATGTATTTTATCTCCTAATGTGTATTTTCTAGTTATTTTAGTTTTCAGAGGAATCTAGGCTCAAACAACTAAACTTTGATTATCTTAGTAGACTTTGGCAACTTTTTTTTCTTCCCCTTTTGTTTAGGACAACATTTGATAAGAGAATTTTACTAGGTTATCAGAGACTTGAATTCCAGTCTTGCTATATGACCTTAAGCAAGTCACTTTAGCTTCTTAGGCCCGTTTCATCTATAAAATAAGGCTGAGTTTAAGATAGTTGTCTTTTCCAACTGAATTGTAATTTCTGCTGGCATTTAGCTCTAAAGTTAAACCTACTGTTTAAAAATCTGCCTTAGTGTCTGTTTTCCCACTGTATCAGTTATCTATTGCTATGTAACAAATTACTCCAATACTTAGTGGCTTAACACAGCAACCATATATTTATTTATTGATGATCCTGTGGGTTGTCAATTTGGGCCAAGCTGAACTGGGTGGTTCTTCTGCTGGTCTCACCTGGGGTCAGTTGTATGGGAGACTGGGCTGAATGGTCTGACTCGTATATCTGATGGCTGATGCTGGCTGTTATCTGGGGCTTCCTCTCCATGTGGTGTCAGGGTTCCAAGAGGGTAACCCTACTGCACAGATATTTATTAAGCCTCTATTTGTATCATATTTGCTGATGTCCCTTTGGCAAAACCAAGTGACATGGCCAAACCCAGAGTCTCTGCTGGAGGGGACTGCACAATGGCATAGACCAAGGAGACCGTTCATATACCCGTCTGCCACCAAGGAGACTGTTCATATACCCGTCTGCCACCAGGGACACCGTTACTATACCAGTCTGCCACCAAGGAGACTGTTTATGTACCAGTCTGCCACGAAGGCCAAAATGTATCCACCTAAACCGTATACTGAGGAGGCGAAGTGTTTCCATTGACTGAATTGCTGTTGTTGACTATCTGCCGGCATTTGTTCAGTCTTCTTATTCTATTTCATCTTGTATAGGCAGTCACACTTGTCACTACTTTTATTTACCCTTTCAACCATTTCTACTTGTGTCCAAGTAGGAATAGGACTATCGAGATTTTGCCAGCCGGTGATCTGTATCAGGATGAGATTTCTAAGAATATGCTGTGTTTTTTACTTAGAGACCAACAAAGATGGTTTCTTTGCCCACAGTTCCTGCAATTCTTTTTGTGTTTCCTCTCCTTGTCTTATTTTAAGGAACTAATAGTGCATCTGGGGGGAGGGGGGGCGGGGCAGGGGTGTGTGTGTGTGTGTGTGTGTGTGTTCGTTCGTTCCTGTTCCAAGCTCTTTCTGTCTGTGAGTTTATCGGACAGTGAGAAAATGAAATAGTATCTATGAATAATTTGTTGGATAGTTTGTTCCTGGGTGATTTCCTGGCTAGTGAAGTAATGAGTTAACTTTGTTTAAAAATAGTAAACGCTAAACGAAAACAATCTTTGGGACCATTGAAGTCACAGAATTGGTTTTTAAGATCATTAGAGCTAAAAGTTGTTTCTAATACAGAGGAGGTAAACGAGACATAGAGTTTATATAAGCTGTCCAAGATCACATAGTTAACATGTAACAGGATTGACACTATGCTACGAAATTAATGTCTGTGTTGGAAGGAACATGATGGGGATACCTTGGTTTTGAAACCTGGCTTAGCACTTGTTAGTGGGCAGGTTTTTAAATATCGTTCAGCTTTCCTCATCTTTAAGATGGTAATTATACCCTGTATACCCAAGATTGTTACAAAGATTAAACAGAAAATATGTTCAGTAAATGCTGGCTTTTCCTCAGTTCAGTGCTCTTTCTCCTGTATCAGGCTGCCTGCCTTTTACAATCAATACTTGCCATCTAACCATTTTAACTAAGGGTATCTCAAAACAAGTAAGAATGATGAGGGTGGCTTTCTTTTTATTTTTTATTTTTTTTAGCCTTATTTGTATTTCAGAAACTTGTCCCTTCCATCCCTGTCCCTCTCTTCTCCCTCTTCTGTATTCCCTACCCTTTACTCTCCCACCTTTCTCTCATTCATTTATTCAGTCATTCTCTCTCTTTACCTCTCTCCCTTCCCCATTTCTACCCTGTTTGATTTCTAGGACTGATGACTTTTTCTTGTTATGTTGCTCAATAAAGTGCTGAACGTATTGCAGGTATCCTAATACCTAATGTCAAATGTTTTTCTTTATTTTCCTCTGTTCTTATATAACAGTTTCTCTGACTTCTTGGGATCATGTGCTCTTCCTTGCTTCTTCAGGCTAGTCTCATGCAACTATTAATAAATCTTTACATTTCACAAACTGACATCTTAAAAAGGAACTTGATAAGAATAAAAGCTGGCAATAAAATTGCAGGTTTTTCTGAACTTAGGAATGTCTTATTTATGCAGCTAGTCAGAGAAGGGTTTCCCTCTTAGAAGACAAGAACCATTCAACTCTTTTCATGACTATGGATACAGGAGTTATGAAATGGGAGGAAGAAGGTACTTGGTTCTGGGATTTTTTGTTTACCTGTGAACTAAGAGAGGATTCTCTTTTGGGAAGACACCTGTGAGAGAAGATGTATTTCCAGTGATTTGGAGTTGTGAGTCATAAATATAAAAGGTAGATTCCTGCTGTGGTTTTCAGATTCATTATTAGTTAAGTAGACATTGGTTAGGGGAGTCTGGAAGTCAAATCACCATTTAAAACACAGTGCCAGTGTGATTATTTGTTGAAGGAATAAGTGAATCAAACCAGTAAATTTCTAAATAAACTTTAAAAAATACCCTATTTTTAAGTTGGGGGCTTGCTGTAGTGATGTTTGTATATATTATATGTACATACATATGTACATCTACATACTTATTCATAAATTATGTATAAAACTAAAAATCCAGAATTGTAGGATAGGGATCTTAACCAGGAGCATACCAGTGAATTTCTGGATGGTGGGTAAACTCTCTTAAAATAATATGCCAGATAATATCTGCATTTTTCTGGGGAGAGGACACAAAAGATACATAGATACTGAGATTCTTAAAGAAGGAGGTGAGTGGTTCTAAAAATGTAAGAACTTTAGCAGTAAGATGTATAGGTCTGTCTGTACGTATACGTATATGTATATATGTAACAAGCTGTTATCCATTGCCTTAATGTTTATATCTGGAGTGAAATCAATGGTAGATGGACCCACCTGGTAGAATTGTGATAATCATAATCATGTGTGACAAACAATATTGAATACTTTGTCATGATTCTGTTTCTTAAGCCATTCCTGGTATTATATTGATTTGCCAGGAATTTGATACAATCTATAGGTAAAACATGTCAAGAGATTTATATAAGTTGGCTTTTAACCTAAACCCGTCAGCAACATAAAGAATATTTGGATGTTCCATTTCATGCTTGAATTCCATACTTGGCTTTTAATCTGTATATTTATTACTGGAATCTTACATTTAACCCCCAAAAGGCTGAAATACATTCTTTTCCTAGTGCCATTTCCTGCAAGGTTTGAATCAATTATCAGTGCTATATATTCACATGAAGATTCTGGCCTTCACATTAGAGTCCATCCCATACATCTAAAATAAATTTGGGAAGGTTGATGCTTGTTGTGAGGGCCAATTTATTAATTTTAAAATTTTACTCATTTTAAGCCTCATTTGATAATATAGTTAATGAATTTTCAGTAGTTGCCTTTGGGTTATATATTAATACAGTTGCCACTATAATGAAAATATATATAACTGTGTATTTTAATGTTTTGCTTAAAATTACGCATATGCAGAAGGTGCCAAAAAAATGTATACACACTTTAAGAAAGGAAAACTGTATTAAAATTGTAATTCTCAATATATTCTCAAAAGATGAATACAAGTCACGTTTGACTTCTGCAATTACAAGAGGTGCTCAAAGTGGTTACCAACAGCGTCCAGACACTTCTGATTACAGCGAACTACTTCTTGAGCAACGTTGACCGGTGTCCACTTGTACACATTTTTTTGGCACCCCCAGTATATAGGTAGTCTTTGTAGTTTGAGTTCCAAATCATGAATAGAAAGGTAAGCGTATCAAAATTTTTAATATGGTTAAAAATAACAGCTTTATTAGGGTGTAATTCACACACCCTAAAAACTCACCCTTTTAACGTAAACAATGCAGTGGTTTATGGTATGCTCACAGAGTTGTGCAGCCATCATTGCTAATTTCAGAATAAAGTTTTAAAGATAGTTTTTCTGTGGGGTTTTTTTTCTGTCATGACTTTCCTTTCCACTTGATACACAAAAATTGACATATCTTGACAGAATATTTTTTTACCGTTTTCTAAAAGTTTTCAAATGTGAACTAAAAGACCAAGATAGGTCATAAGTGAAAGCTACCCTTGAAGTATAATTAGGGCAGTTAAAATGAAAATTCTTATTTGACAAAATAAAAGGAAGTGTTTTTGACTTTAGTGTATATCCTTTGTTGAAGTTTTTGTGTAGGATCTTCAAATGAATTGTCAGTCATATGCAAAACTATGTCTACTTCTTAAAACTTGAATTGAGGAAGGAAATGCTTTGTACCAACATGGCAAATACTTCATTATAATAAGAGCATTTCTGTTTCTTCCTCTCATACTACTTTGTTCATTGTACTGTATCTTTCTCTAAGAGGTAGAAACTCTTTAAGGAACTGCCTTGATTTTTTTTTGTATGCATTGAAGCAGTTTAAGCAGTGTTTGAAGTATTTTGATAAAAGCAAACTTTTAAGAAAATTATTGTTTTAATCTCCCATAATTTTTAGTATTCTTAGTGATATATGATGTTTTTTATTTTTCTCTTAATTGGGACTTATAAACTCTTATTAAATGCAGATATATAATAGAACATATGGTTTATTCATAGCATTTAAGAATTCGCAGGATTAGTTTGTACTACCATTGTACATTGCTTTTTATACTGAATGTACTCTAGGTGAAAACATGATTCTGAATAAGTATTAAAAATGCAGTTGCATATAAATACAACTGAGTTTTTGTCTAATCCCCTGATTCAAAATGACCCAGAGAAATTTCTGGTTCTGCCAAGAGGCAAGGAAAAATAAGCACTTTTCATTCGTTAGAATATAGAAAAATGCTTTATAAAAATGTATTTTTCTATCAATAGGTCCAAATTATTTAAAAATATTTTCTACAAAGTATTATATACAACAGTGCTAATGATTATACAAAATGTTTCCTCATATTGTTTTACTTGTTTCCTATAGGAAAAGTAGCCATCAAAAAAGAAGACTTGTGTAACCACAGTGGCAAAGAAACTTGGTTTTCACTACAGCCTGTTGACTCCAATTCAGAGGTTCAGGTAAATATTAAGGCTTCAGCGACGTAGGAGATTGTCACAGAAAATGAGTGAAAAATGAATTATACTAGTTCATATACGTAGAGCTTATTACACCTTATTTTAAATTCTGGTGCAAATATTCTAGACCTTTGAGTAATATATGTAGTAAAAGGAAATGCTTGGCCAAATGAATTCAAGAATAACACGTGACTTTGGGGAGGTTGTATTAAGGGGACATTTTTTTCCTTACTTAGTTCTTTTGTTTGAATCACAGTAGCAAATTACCAAATTTTTTTAGATGGAGAAAAGTTTTAAGGGAAAAAATATAATATGTTTTATACTAACTTTGAAGAGAATCCCTAAATGTCTGTGATTTCATCTATTGCTTTACTCTGATAAACTAGACTTGGGAAAATGTTATTCATTCAAACCATGCCTGAGCCCACAATACAGAACCTTTATTCCCACACTCTACCCTTCCTAGTGTTCACCTTTTCTTTATTTGAAAAGGGTATCATTACTCTTTTTAAGGCTCTTCTTTCCTCTTGGCAAAATAAGAGGTGTTACAAATGTTAATATGTTAGGAAAGATGGATGTTTAGCCGTTTACCTTAACTTTCTATTTGTTTCTGAAAAATCTGAGTTGCTTTTAGAAATTGTTATTTCTGTCTAAAGGGAATTCTTTTTTGTAACTCTATTTATTTATAAAATAGGGTAAGGATTGTGAAACCATTTCCCGAGTGCATAACTGCAAGCAGAATTCTTCCTCTCTAAAAGAAGCTATAATTTGCCCCTGTGACTCAAACAGAAGTTTAGAACAAGAAAAAAGTGCTGTGCACACACCCACAGATAATTGCAAATAAAGTGCCTGTGTCTCTGTTTCCTCATAACCTCTCAAGCATTGTCTTTGATTAAATTCTCAAAAAATTAAGTATTGGCATGTAAAAGCCATACTAAGTACCTTCTTAAGTACAAGATGCAATGGAAACTTTTCCCTTTTATCCACTGTGCCCCATTTTAGTGTTCTTTTCTTTCCATTTGACAATAACTGTTTTTCAGATCCCAATTATACAGTACGGTAAATGATCCAGGTGAGAGGCAATGTGGTGAAGTGGAAAGGGTCTTAAACTAGAAATCAGAAAATTTAGGTCCTAATTTTCATATGTGGTTAATTTACTGACCTTGAATTTTATTTCTATAAAATGGAAATAAAGGTTTCCATGTTGACTCATACAATTGTAAGAATTATGTGAAATACCTTTAAGAGTATTTTGAAAGCTGTTAAATGCTATCCAAGTGTAAAATGCCTATTTACCACCACTTGATCAGGTGGCCATTTCCCTAATATAAACCTTTACGAAAAGGCAGATGTGAAAGATTTAAAGTACTAGTTTTTCTTTTTTAATAGTTTTAACAAAACGCAAGATAAGAAAAGGCTTTTGAGAATTTGATACAAAATGAAATTTGAGGATTATTTTAAGATACAGTTTCTAAAATCCATTTTTTTCTTATGACCAATGTAAATTTGCTAAGTGATTTAAGGGCCCTAGCACTCAAAAAGTAAAAATCTCTATAGAATATTCTCTATAGAAGTATAATGTCAACTTTTTAATTTCTATGAGTTATTTTCATGACCATGAGTTTATTAACCTCTACAGCTCTTTTTCTTAAATGATATCTAATTAGTAAGAGCTATTCACTATTTAAAATAAAATTTGGAAGGACAAGTACTTTAGGAGGTGGGAGGAATGCATAACACTTTTCGGGTTAATATGTACCATTGGGAATATTGTTGTTTGGCCCCAAAACTGATCTAGGAATACTAAATTAACTTTGTTAGTTTAACATAGGAAAGCAGTCTAGGATTCATACAAATCCTATTTTGTCAATGAATTTGTTCACTTGCATAAATTTTATAAAATTTTACAAAAACATCACGGAAATGAGAGTCATTGATGGAGACATAGGAAAAAGCTACGAGACAGATTGCGTTCAGCAGGAATTCCATCTAATAATTGCTGTTAGTAATTATAACAGTATATACCAAGCACAGTATTAAGTACTTAAGATACATTATCTCATTTAATCTTCAAAACAGAATTAAGAGGGATAGGTGGCATTACCTCCATTTTACAAATATGGAAAATGAATTCATAGGTTTAATTGATGTCTCCAAAGTCACAGCACTATTAAGTGATGGGACCATGATTACAATCTCTATTTAGAATCTTGTCTGGTTATAAAACTCCTAACCACCGGCCCTACTGCCTTTCACTATTCTGTACTGTTGGTCATAAAAAGGCTCCAACAGAGATTATTAGGAGAATTTCTTAGGGACCATCGGAGGAGTATAAGGAACAGAAGCCTACTCAAATAAGCTCAAAGAAAAAGGAAGGGGCATTAGAAAGTTCCTAAGGAACTTCTTGGAGTATAATTACAGGAACTTCAATTTGGCCAGTAAGAGCTAGAAAGTTGTCAGACATTTACAGGGACACTGCATCTGAAGTTATGGTTGGGGTCTTACAATAGTAAGTCTAGTCAAAATTATTTTTGAAGAGTTTTCAATTTCTCATAAAGTACACTAAAATATTGGGTAGTTGGTTGACCTCTACATAAAATCTTGCATTTGGGGCCATCGTGAAATTAAAATACATACTGTGTCTTTAAACTTCCACTCAGTAAGCAGTAAATCCTGCAAGAGGCACATGGGACATGGGAACTGAGACCCACTGCTTCATTTCTCCCTACCCATATGTTCACTGAACTCAGTGTAAGTGCTCACTGTTTAAGTAGTATTTTTTTTTATTTCCCTTTCATTTTGTAAAGTGAATACTTAATGTTTTCTCTCAATCTGTCCTTCTCATTTTAATAACTACTCACTTTGCAAAATGCAAGGGAAAGGAAACCATACAATTTAATGATGAGATGCTGTTACGTTCTTTTTCTATGTCTGATGAGAGACTACGTGTCTCTCCCTTCTGCGTCTCTCTGTAAATCCACTCTGATCTCTTGTTGATAGCTATAAAAGAAGGCCATGTCAGCCTTCGAGTATACATGGCCAGACAGTCCCCTCACTCTCTGATTCAGTGCTCTGCCACAATTTAGAGAGAGAATTTGGCCAAACTTGGGTCAGATGTCCACTGCAGTCTAATTTGGTGTTATTGGGGGTAAAGTCACGGTAGAGAAGTCTGTTTTGCGGCTTTGGGTAGGCATGTCCCTTAAGAACAGGATTTGGGTAGAGGAAATGATTGATCTCTCTACTTGAGAAGGGAGAATGTTTGATTTCCTATCTCGACCACTAATTGGCATTTGTTTCCAAAATAGTGCTGACCTTTCTATGGTTGTCTGAGGATCTTCATCTGTGAACTGAGGACTTCAATATGTAGGATTCCCTTCAGTTTCATTAACGTGCGAAAACATAATTTAGCCCTCAAATGAAAAGATCCCAATAGTTAGTACTAAGATGGGTTTTATACCAAAACAGTTGAAAAATTGCCAAGAACTCTAACCTCTTACCTGGACTTGTTTCCCAGGTGCTTTATTATTTCGTTTAATGTTAGTTATTTTCAGTTTTCTTTTCAAACATTCAAGATACTGCTATTTCATGAATGCATTTTCTGCACTTTTGCAGTTTTTCCCTCTGGATTGGACTATTGTCTATCCATTCTTATCTGCCTTCAGACGCCACAGTGGGTCAGAGAGAGCACAGACGGCTCTCACTATGACTCCCCATGACATTGTGTCACTGCCAAGTCTAGTGGGCATATTTTAGTCCTTTTCTTAAGTGATTTTCAGCAGCTTTTGATATTGTTGACCACTCTCTCCTTTTTGAAGCATTCTTTTAATTTCTGGTCCTGGTTATCATCCTACTTCACTTGGTGTTACTCCTCCACATTCTTTGTCATGTAAATGAAGTTACATGGGTTGTGTTGGTGCCTCTTTCTGTAAATTCTCTTTTCGCTTTGGTGATCTGCAGCCATGCTGTTAGCTATTTGGTCCTGGAACTCACAGCAAAGGTCTTTCCTGTATTTCTTAGGTGCTATGATAAAGAGCATACCTTCACATAAGACCGATTAAACCAAATCTCCCACATGGAGAAACTGGTGCTCTCATTAATATGGGTGTTTGTCTCACATAACTTGTACAAGCAGTAAATCCAGATGTACTGTCAATTGCATCCTTTTAATGTAATTACTTAGTTAATAAGTCTTTACCAACAAGCTAATCTTGAATTTCTGGATCATGCCATAAGTTATTGATTGTTTTGTAGTTTTTCTTTTGTAACATGGCTTCTGCCCTCCCTGTTTAAACAAGTATTAAAAAAGAAATGTGTTGATTATAGCTAATAATACGTACATCAGGTTTTTTTGTTTACATGCCCAATTAAGACATAATTGAATATAAAGATACAATTTGTTGTAAATTGATTTTTAAAAAATCGTTTGTAAATTTATAAACATGAAATAGCAAAAGAATGAGCCTTCTAGATCATAAGTACTTCTTTACGGAGAAAAACAAATTTATCCAAACAGAAATAAGAGATAGTGAGTAAAACCTTTATTTTGTTTTTCATCTGACAGGTAGTTAGGTCCAAAATTATTTATAGATTTAATTACTATATATGAAAATATCTGTCAGAAATCTAGAAGTTGGAGGTTTTTTTACCCCCTCATAAGAAGCAAAATTTTTACCAGATGAAATGTACTGTGTTCCTTTGTGTGGAATAGTTGTTAAAATTTAGTGTTTTGTGATTGAAAACTAAAAAAAGTGTTTAGACTTGTGGTTTTAAGTGCATGCGTTGTGTTTTGCTACCTATATTCATCTGAATTTCCCAAAGTGTATGCAGAAATTTACGTATCCTGTATGTTACCAAGAATAACAATGTAAAATAAAAGTAATCACAATCTATGTGAAATATTTGTAAAAGTAATTGAAATAAAGTTAGCATATAAAATATTAAGCCTTCAGACAGTACAAGAATAATACCAGAACAAAGTTCTAAACATACTAATACAAATTAATATGCTATAATTGCATATACCACCCTAATATAATCAGTGCTATGAAATACATAGAATATATTCCAAAAATTTGGTTTATTTTTAATTAAAAGTAGAGACTATGCTGCCAGATAGCTGATCTTCCAATGTTTTGTGACAGATATAAAAGGTATACTATTTTGTTATTGAATCTCCCTTAGGATATTGGATAAGAAAATAGTTGTGGACCAAATCATATTGCATGCTTATGAGCAAACATAGTTCCTTGTCAAAGTCTTACAGTTACTTCTTTGTAGGTAACGTCTCTGTTTTTTCTAGTTGCTTTTAGGATTTTCTCTGTATCTTCTGTTTTCAGCAGTTTTACTATGCTGTGCCTACGTGTGGTTTTCTTTATCCTATTTGGCTGTTCCTGGGGGCTCTTGAATTTTTGCCTTGATGTCATTCTTCAGTTTTGGAAAATTCCGGGCAATTATCTCTTCATCTTTTTTTTTTTTCCTTCCCTGTTCTTTTTCCTCTCTTCCTGGGACTGCAGTTACATGAATAATAGACCATTTTGCTCTGTCTCTTATGCTCTCTCCCTCCCATAGTTCATTTGTGGACATTTTATGTTGGCTAATACGCCTTCCATTTCACCAATCCTCTTTTTAGCTGTGGCTAATCTGCTGTGAAATACATCCTCATTTTGGTCTTCTTATTGCTTAATTCTAAATTTTTCATTTGATAACATTTTATACTTTCCACTTATTTGCTAGGTTTTTTCCATTTTGTTTTCTGTCTTAAAATTTTTTTCAAACAGCTATTTTAACCTCTGTCAGTTAACTCCAATATCTGCATCACCTATAAATCTGCATCTTTTTTGTCAGTTTTTTATTTTTGTTTTGGTGTTGTCTTGTCTTCTGGCATGCTTAGTAATTTTTGATGGAATGCTGGACATTGAAATATAAAATATTTTAGAGATAATTTGAAACTCTGAGTGATACTTCCTTTTTTTTATTCCTCCAGAGATTTACTTTTGCTTTTGGCATGTGAGTAGGTTAGAGGCAGTTTACCTTAATCCAGTTAGGGATTTGGCTGATTCCAGGCTAGGTTTCAGTCTCTGTAAGGAAGGACTGGTCTATGTTGTTCATTGTTACTCCTCAGGCATAATAGTTCAGAGGTTCCAACAGGAAGCTTGGGTGTTTACCAGGGCCACTCTATCTTGGTGGGCCCTGGTCTCCAGTTTTTATCTGCCCAGTACCATGAGACTGTGGAAAGCTTTGATTAAGCTGAGTAGCCTCTCCGGCCACTGCTGAAGTTAGGAAATCCCATTCAGCAAGCTTCTTCAGATGCCTTACCAGCAACTTCTGTTTTGCATCTCATTGGCCAGAACGGTATCATATGGCTATCCTTAGCCACTATCCCTGGCTTCAAGGGAGACTAGGAAATGTTTTGCTGAATTCATAACTGCCCTGTCAAGAAAACAAACAAATAAATTGTTTTGCTGCAATCCAAATCTACTAAATGATGACAGATGTAAGTAAAACCGAACTTTTGTGTGACTGTAGTAAGGAATGCTAAATAATTTTTCTAAAATGTACACAGATTTAGGTTTCTGACCCTTAAAAGGAGCTTCAAATAATTTTTAACTTTTTGTTCATTTTTCTTTACTAAAAAATAACACACACTAGTAGTAGAAACTAAAAAAATTTAGATGAGCGAAAGAAAAAATTTGAAATTTTACCAATCAAAGGTAAGTTCTAACAATGTTTTAGTAGATGGCCTTGTAGTAATTTTACGTAGTAATATATAGTATATTTTATTTTTACAAATTAGCATTGTATTATGCACCCTATTTTGTAACTGGTTTCTTTTACTAAGTAACATTTCCATGTTAAAGTATACAATGAGGTAATATTTTACAGTTTAGAAATTATAATTTCCTTAATTTAACTCATAATGCTTTTTAATTTTAGTGTTCTACACTAATAGTATGCATCCTGTGTGTTTACCTGTTTTGCCCCCACTCTTTTCTTGACCAGGTTAATATACAATTATGTTATTGTTGACTCATACCAAAGGGTTGTTCTGTTTAACAGCCCGTGGTGGTAATGAACATATTCAGTAGGCTCTGACTCAGTGATAATGATTCCTGGTAGAATCCCATTAATTATCTTTTTATTTCTAGGCTTCACTTGATACAGTACTATGATTTCTAGTTGTAAATGAAATTATTATACTTTTTCTCTACTCTATTTTAATGGATCTTAAATTGTCTTCCAGTAGATTCTAGATATTTCCTGAGAGACAGTTGGGAGTACCTTGTGAGCATACAATTTCTATCATAAAGTGCATATACATTAAATAGTAACACTGCCTTGAGATGCAAATGTTGGTGCAGTTTGGCTAGGCTCACTCATTAGCTAAGTGATACACATGCCGGTGTGACAGCAAACATGATTCAAAACTCTAATTGAATAATAATACAAATTACTAGAGATGGACCTCTTCAGGGTCACTCTTGAACAGAAGGAGTTGTGAGTATTAAATGCAGAACTAAAACAAAAGACCTATTTTATAAATTACATATGATTTTATAAATATTTGTGCTTAGATTTTTAGTGGAAGATTGGCTTAATGTAGTTCTAACTCCACCTAACTGCTAATTTTACTACCACTGATGCCTTTCTTTAGAGCTTACCTTTCTTATGCAGATTTTTGTGTTGAGATCTGTCAATATTTATTGTTCAGCACTTAAACTATCTTTCTAACCCTGAGCTTTGTAGTTAGTGAACCTCAGATTCACTCTTGTATAACAAATCCCCATAAAATAGTGAGGCTGATTCAGGTTAGATTTCTGTGAAAGAATGTTGGGAAGTGGTTGTTCCAAGGAGGAACAGTGACTAGATAACAAACTTGCTTACCTCTGGTGAAATTATTTATGTCATCAGCCCCTAGACATCACACCCCAGAAATTTCCACTTGGCACCGTGGGAATTTGTCTTGTCAGCTGGGTGGAGGTAATCTAGCACTGATTCTTAACCAGTTCAGAATTGCTCATCACCACCAGTGGCAGAGTAGAAATAGCAAGCGCTAGATTATATTGTTCCTAAGCCTTTGTTTCTTAAGAACTTGATAGTTTCTTAAGAACTTGCTTTAAATTTATTCTACTGACTTTTTTAAAAATCCAATTATTAATAGCTATTTAAGAAAGTAAGCCTTGGTTTTCAGTATCTCATTTTTTTCATCAAAGCTCTTGGCCATATATTGTTATCTTTTGTTTATTGTCTCCCCAACTAGATTGTGAGATTCTTATAAGCAGTGACTGTGTGTTATATGTATATGGATTCCTACCCACTCCCATACTGCCTCCTAAAATCCATAAATCTTTATTAAGAGAAGTGTTGACAGATTGTCTTACTAGCTTTAACTTAGTTTTATTGTTTTAGAATTACATAATTTCTCTTTTAATGATACTACCTCCGTCCTTATTGATGGTTTGTCTTTTCTGGAAAAAGCATTCTACATTTTATAATTTGCTTTTATTTCAGAGTTTTCTAAGACATTAATGTTATCTTTATTTGTAATTCTTGATAATTGAGATACATAAATATTTGTTGAACTGGGAATGAAATTCTTAGATTTGAATACCATGTTTGATATAAGCATTTGGTGCTTATCTTTCAGATTTTGATCTACATTGTTGGTTATTAGTCATTTAACAAGTACTTAGTGTGGGCAAAACCATGTGCTAGGAATCACTAATATTTTAGTTAGTATGGAACTAGATATTATGAGTATCATTTGAAAAAGTATATACCTTTAATTAATAGTTTGTCAACAAAATAGACTACTCAGTTTATAATATATTTTTTTTTTGTCGTTATAGGGTAAAGTTCACCTTGAATTAAAACTGAATGAACTGATAACAGAGAATGGAACTGTGTGCCAGCAGCTTGTTGTACAGTAAGCATATTTCTTTTACCAAAATCAACTAAAAATAATTCTCCATTTTATATTCTTTGAATCTTAAGCCAACTCCTTATTTTAAATTCTTCAGAAACTTTTTTCAGAAATGAAACTGCTATGCCATTCATTTATTAAGTTGATTTCCAATTTATTTTCTCCTATTTAGTCTGCTCGGGTTATGATGAGTCATTAATTCATTCAACCAATATTTATTATTGAATGTGGGTTAAATGCTAATATAGGCAATCGGATGTTATAGGATCACAGATAAGCGTGTCTAACTAACTACCTGGCAGGAGGGAGGTAGAAAGGCTTCCTAGTGGAGGGCCTCTAGGAACTAGGACACCACAGAGCAGGGCATTAGTGACCCTGGGACTAACTCTAAATGCCTGCCTGAGATTACCAGTATTGATTGTTACCTAATTTGAATTCCTTTTTTCCTTTTTTGCCCTCAAGTCATTTTTTTTAATCACCCAAACTCTAATCTTCTAACAGTTCTGGGAATCTAACCCAATCCTTGACCTTTTCCTTCTTACCCAGATTCTTCCTCTTCTAAATGTTTTTTCTGTCTTTGTCTTAACTGATAGCTGAATATCTCCTGAGATACTGTTTCCTCTACTGTCTTTTCAGTCAGAGGCTGTATTTTCCACCATACCCAGATACCTTAGAGCCAGGGAGTAGGATAAATGTTGCTCTACTATTGCTGCTCCAAGCTATGATTTATTCTTTCTCTCTCTCTTCCTTCCTTCCTTCCTTCCTTCATCTCTCTTTCTTTCTTTCTTTTTTTTGGTTTAAAACAACAAAAATTTATTCTTTCACAGTTCTTGAGTCTAGAAGTCCAAAATCAAGGTGTTGGGCAGGGTTTGTTCCTTCTGGAGTCTCTGAGATAAAATCTCTCTCAGACCCCTCTTCTAGCTTCTGGTAGTTGCCAGCAATCCTTGGCAATTCCTTGGCTTGTTGACATATCACTCCAGTCTCTGCCTCCATCTTCAGTGGCGTTCTCTCCCTGTCTATAATTTATTCTTTTAATTATGAGCACCCCAGCTCCTTTGAGGCATCTGCTCTCTATATAAATATGTATAAATTTATATTTGTTTATATATATTAAATATTGTATGTAATTTACTTGGTTAATTTTTTCTGATCTCTTAAAGAAGGTTACATATATCATGATCCTTAATATATCAATGTGTGTTTCCTAAGAATAAACGTATTCTCTTAAATAACTGTAGCAGAGTTATCAAACTCAGGAAATTTAACAGTTACAATAAAAGTATAATCTATAGTTATTCAATACTTTAATCTACAGTTATATGTCAGTTTTGGCAACTGTCCCAGTAATGTCCTTTAGACATTTTTTTCTCTCCAAGATCCAGTCCAAGGTCATATATTACATTTAGCTGTCATGTCTCTTTAATCTACTTAACTTGTAATCATTTTTAGCTTTTCTTTGTCTTTCATGGTATTAAGATTTTTTTAAAGAATACAGACCAGTTATTTCTTCAATTTGGATTTACCTACTAAAAACAATTCAAGATTTCTTTACAGGTTGTTCCCCCTAGACTGCAAGCGTATAGTGAAAGTGTTCGGATTCGTCCCTCTTCCACTGCTCCCCCCCCTGCTTAGTTTGGTTGTGCTGTACGTGTGAAACACAGTGAGTGGGGTTGGGTTGGTTGGTTTGCATTTAGTTTAATGTTGTTTCCCCCCATCCTTGTTGATTTACTTTTATTTTTTGAATATGTAGAAGAACATTAGCATGACTTCAAAAGTCAAAACTATACCAAATGGCATTACTCAAAAATATGTTCAATCCCTGCTTTCTATACCTCCCTCCAGGCAACCATGATCTGATTTCTGTCCCTGTAATTTTGCCTTTTCCAAAATGTCGTATGAACAGATTCATATAATACATAGTCTGGTGTCTGGCTTATGTAACTTAGCATAACGCTTTTGAGATTCATCTACATTGTTGCATATATCAATAGTTTATCCTTTTTTAGGTGTTATTTCATTTTTTTCTCATCTTAACTTGGTAGATACTGTCATCCTCATTTTACAGATGACAAAATGATGCACAGATTGGTTAAATAAGCCCAGGTTCATAAAGGGAGTAGTAGAGTGGATTTGACCTTGCAAAGTTTGACTTTTTAAAAAAAAAAATTTTCTTTCAGGATAATCAGGTTTACAGGAAATTGTAAACTACAGAGAGGTCCTGCACTCAGTTTCCCTCAATGATTACATCTTACGTAATTGTAATGCAATATAGAAACCAGGAAATTGACATTGTACAGTGTACAAGTATTATATATCATTTCATCGCATGTGTAGATTTGTGTAACCAGCACCACAATCAAGATACAGAAGTATTCTGTCACCATAAAGATCTCTTTATAGTCACACCCACTCCTTCCCCCACCACCATCCCTAACCTTTGGCAACATCTAATCCGTATCTATAATTGTGTCATTTCAAGAATGTTATGTAAATAAAATCTTATGATACATGACCTTTTGAGATTGGCTTTTTCAATCAGATCCATCCAATTGTTGTGTGTGTTTCTTGTGGATAGAATGTAGTTGGGTCACTTTTTGAATGTACTCTGCCAATCTCTTTTATTTAGTGAATTTATACATTTACTTTTGATGTATTATAATTATTGATATGTTAGGCTTAAATCTGCCATTTTTGTTTTGTTTTCTGTGCCCTTCATTTTCTGTGTTGTTTTTTTGTGAGTTACTTGAACATTTTTTAGAATTCCATTTTGACTTATCTATAATGGTTTTCAATCTATAGTGTATATCTTTGTATAGTTTTTTTAGTGGTTGCTTTAGGTATTACATCATACATCTATAACATCGTAGTCTGCTGGTATTGACATTTTACTAGTTAGAATAAAATGTAGAAATCTTAACTTCTTCCTAACCCCTTTACCATTCACCATTTGTAATATAATTGTCTTAAATGTTTCTTCTATATACATTGAGAACCACATCAAAGAGTGTTATAATTTTTGCTTCAGCCCTTTAACACAATTAGGAAACGTTAGAAAATTGTATTTACCCATATTTTTGCTCCTTCTGTACTCTTTTTTCCTTCCTATTGTTTCAAGATTCCTTCATCACTATCTTTATGTTTAGAAAATTTCCTCTTAATTCTTTTAGAGTAGGTCTACTGGTGACATATTTTCTTTGTTTTCCTTCGTCTGAGAATGTCTTGAATTTTTTCTTTATATCTGAAGGATTTTTTCACTGAATATAGAATTCTTGGTTGACAGTTCTTTTTTTTTTTTCCACATAAAAACATGTACCACTTCCTTCTGGCCCCCGTGGTTTTTGATGAGAAAGTTACTGTCATTCAAATTGTTTTTCCTAGGCAGATAATGTGCTGTTTCTCTCTGGCTAGCTTCAAGATTTTTCCTTCATTTTTATTTTCCATGTGTTTTAGTTTGACTATGATATATCTTGACATAGATTTCTTTTGGTTTATCCTGTTTGGTTTTCACTCAGTCTCTTGGATATATAAATAGGTCTTCTGCCAAATTTGGGGAATTTTTGGCCATTATTTCTTTTAGTACTTTTATCAGCCCTGCCATTTTTCTCTTCTCCTTTTGAGACCTCAGTGGCATGAATGTTAGAGCTTCTGTTAGAGTCCTATAGGTTCTTGAGGCTCTGCCTACCCCTGCCCCACAGTCTATTTTCCTTCTATTGTTCATTTTGGGTAATTTTCTATCATTCTGTCTTTAAGCTCACTGAGTCTTTCCTCTGTCTTCCTCATTCTGCTGTTGATCCCATTTATTAAGTTTTTTATTTTGGTTATTTCTAAGTTCTAAAATTTCCATTTGGTTCCTGTACTGTATATCTTTTATTTCCTTGGTGAGAATGTGTGTGTGTGTGTGTGTGTGTGTGTGATTTTCTTTTTTTTTTTTTTGCTGAAACTTCCGTTTTTTTCATTTATTTCAAACATGTTCATAATTGCTCATTGAATCATTTTTATGGTGGCTGCTTTCCCCTCCTTGCCAGATAATTCTGACGGTCATGTTATCTTAGTGTTGGTTTCTGCTAATTGTCTTTTCTCATTGAAGTTGAAGATTGTCTGGTTTTCTGGTATAGTGAGTGGTTTTCAGTTCTGTCCTGGACGTTTTTGGTATTATGTTGTGAGACTCTAGATCTCATTTAAAACTTCTGCTTTAGCCAAACTCCTCTGACCCTCTCCTGGTGGGAGAAGAGGAGTGCCTACTCTTTACTATCAGGTAGAAGTCCGGGTTCCTGACGTAACCTCTGTTCATACCCCTGGGGAAGAGTGAGAAGCATTCCTTGTTACTGCTGAACGGAGTGGTAGTTCAGGCTCCCATTCGTCCTCTCCCATGACCAGGCTGACCGGGACCAGGGGACTGCCTCATTACTGCCCCATGTGGCCTCCACTGACACCAGGGCTGGGAGGAGTTAGCTACCCACAGAAAGTGGGGAGAGCCTTGCCTTCCCACTCCGCCTTCTCTGACACTGCCCTGCCGTGGAGGGGGAGGATGCCTTGTTGATCTTAGGGGGGATGGAAAGCCAGTGGTCCCTCCTGACACCATGGGGGGAAGGAGCTCGTTACAGCCTGTCAAAGATGGAAGTCTAGCTTCTCCCCTCAACATTTGGCCTTTTGTTGATGGGGTAAGGGTGGAGCCATGGTGTTTTCATGGTGTTTGTTTGGAGTAGGTGGTTATTATGTAAAAATGGTTTCTGTCTTGGTAAACTGCCCAGTTCCTTGTCCTTTGGCTACAGGGAGCTGGATTTTTCTTAGGGCATGTTTTTTGTCTATGCCCCTTGGTGTTTCCAGGTTGACACCTTCTCTCCTCCTCGGTCTGGGATATATAAAGTGCGGTAGTCCCCCGCCCCCCATCAGCATTTTCACTTTCTGTGGTTCCGGTTACCCACAGCCAACCACAGTCCAAAAATATTAAATAGAAAATTTCAGAAATAAATAATTCGTAAGTTTTAAAAAATAATCAGGGCATGTAGAAAGGACATTGAAACCAACTTGAAGGAGCTCCAGATGACCAAATCTGGGACAATTTGAACATCACAATAAATAAAGGTAATGGTGGATTAAAACCTATAGAATATTAAACGAGATGAGTTTGTAACCTTTTTTCTATGCAAAAGTCTACATATCATTAAATGAAGTCCTTTTTGACTATTCAAAAAAAAGCCTATAGAATAAAATATACACAAGTCAGTGCTGATATAAACAAACTAATTAATGAAGTAGGACAAATGATGGAAATAGAAAACCATCATTGGCCATCACTACAATAATAATTAGTGCATGGACAAATCATCTATAGATGCTAAATAAGTGGGCCTAAGTATGATGACAAGCAGCATATTTGCATAGTCTCAAAGAATCTCCCCATAGATGTCTGATAGATACCACCTTAACTGAGTGATCAAAGTTAATATTACCTGTGATGAAGCATCCAGTACCCCCTTATATGATGCATTGAGAAAGACACCAAGGTGCATAACCTTAATCTAATCACAAGCAAACATCAAACAAATTAAAATTAAGGAATAGTCTACAAAAGAACTGGCCAATACTGGCAAGATGATGGGACAAAGAAGGAAACTAAGGAACTATTTTAAGATGGAGGAGACTAAGAAGACATGACAACTAAATGCAGTGTGAGATCTTATATTGCATCCTGGACCAGAAAAAGGACATTGGTGAAATTTGAGTAAGGTCTATAGAATAGTTAATATTATTAACTAACATTGTATCAATGCTAGTTTCCTCTTTCTATAAATCTACTCTGGTTACACAAATGTTAACATTGGGTGATGTGTATACAGGAACTTTATATATTATTTTTGCTACTTTTTGTAAGTCAGAAATTATTTCAAAATAAGAAGTTAAAAAGTTTTGTCTGTATCTTGTTCATTCTACCCAGGTCTTTTTTCTGAGCTCCAAACTCATATGTCCATCTGTCTTTTTGGCAACTCTAATTGATGTCTAACAACATCACAAATTTTAATACGTTTAAAACTGCCATGTTGATTCTTACATCTGTCCAGCTCCTCCCCACAGCCTTAGCAAGTGGGACTGTTCTTCACCTAACTGCTCAAGCCATTAATTCTAGGAGTCACTTAAAATCTTTTCTCCTCACTGTCCCCACATGCTGGATCCATTTCTTATTGATTCTGCACAATATTTCTTGAATTTTCTAATTTTTAGTAATGTCTAGTGGCATGTTCTCATTCAAACCAACCATTTCTTACCTTGTCTGTTTCAACAGTTTCTTAGCTGGTCTTCGAGTCTGCAGTCCATTCTCGTGATAGCCACCCAGCGTAATCTTTTAAAACATAAATTAGATCATGTTTACTCAGTAAGTGCTCAGACACTTACTGAGTTCCCATTACAGTTAGAATAAAGTCCAAGCCCCTTATCTTGGACCACGAGATCCAGCGTTTTGACCCTGCCTGCCTCTTTGATTTAATCGTGTGGCATGCTTCCCCTTGTCCATATTCTTGCTGGCCTTCTCTCACTTCCTCTCAATTCCTCAAATGTGACACACTTCCAGTTCAGAGCTCTATATCCAGTCTTCCTTTTGCCTGGAATACCCTTATGCCATTCTACTTCTAGCTAGTTCCTTCTCACCCTTAAAGTTTCAGCTTAAATATCACTTACTCTAAAATAGGGCACTTGTTCTTTTTCCTTCATAGCACTTAACACTATTTGCAATTATTTTCTTCTTTATTGCTTGTTGTCTGTTTCTTTAAGTGGACTCTAAGCTCTCTGAGGGCAGGGACCATGTTTGTCTTATTCACCTGGTCACCCCAGTGCCTGACAATAAGCACTAAGTAAATCTTTGGAACAACTAAATGAAGAAAGAAGGTAACGTTTGTCTTCTTAAAGGATGAATAGAAAGTAGCTAGGCTAGAAAAAGTGAGATTTTTTTCCCCAGAAGGAAAGAATAATATAGACAAAAGTATGGAGGCAAGAAATAGCATGGTGAGAGAGAGAGAGAGAGAGAGAGAGAGAGAGAGAGAGAGAGAGAGAGAGAGAGAGAGAGAGAGAGAGAGAGAAGCCATTTGATGTTACTTAGTATATGAAGCTTGAGTCAAAGATTGGTCAGAAATTGATGAAATAGTCAGGAGCTAGATCTTGGAGGCTCTTCTGTACCGTATAAATTTGTGAAACTTACATGAGCTTATGAAACTATTGGAAGATTTTAGACAACAGAGTAACATGGACAAATTTTCATTTTAGAAAGATCAGATCTGTAACAGCAGTGAAGTATAGAAACTGGGAGGTGAATTTGAAGGTTGTTAGGGTGATCAAGTGAGAAATGATGGATTCTACACCAGAACAGTAGTTGTAGATATGAGAAAAGAAGACAGATGAAGGAATATTTAAAGTGTAGAATCACTAAAACTTGCTGATTGATTAGATACAGAAAGTGAAGAAGAAAAAGGAATTTAAGTGTGGTTTCTAGATTTCTAGATTGTATTACTGGTTGGATGGTGGTGTTTGCAACAAAGAAAAAATGCTGGAGGAGGAGTTGCTTTAATTAAGTGGTAATGAGTTCAGTTTTAGCTGCTCCTGAACATTTAGTTGGGGATTTCCATCAGGCATTTCGGTATAAAAATCTAAAACTCTGTGGTGAGGTCTCATATAGAAATGTAAAGTTAACGATAGTTGTGGCCATGAGAATAAATAGATAGAAGTAGGCTTAGAGGAAGGTTATTAGAATGTAAAGAGAGCAGTTGACTGAGAACGGGTCCAGCAGAAGAGGTAGACTGGTAGGTGAGGAAAACATGAAGGAGACCAATAGATGATATGAAGAAAATTAGGAGAGTAGAGGCCAAGGAAACCAAGAGAGAAAAGGGTTTCAAAGAAAGAGTAGTCAGAAGTATTGTGTGCAGCGAGAAGTCTAATAAGAAGAGCTCTGAAAAGTATGGCTAGCATAATGAGGACCTTAATGAGAGTTTCCATAGGATGCTGAATGTAGAAAAAACTAGGTTTCAGTAGGGCGCAGAGTGAATGGGAGGTCAAGAAATTTGAAGAGACAAACAGAAAAATGAGATAGGTACAGGGTGACATGAGGTCCAGGCACTGATTTTTATATTAGAGAAGCAGAGATAGAGAGCGAGTAAGCGAGAGAGAGAAGTTACAACACTACCTGTTACTATTAATTTGTTTTCATTGTGTGTCATATTTTCTTGATTCCTTGTGTTTCTGCTTATTTTCTGTTGAATGCTAGACATTACGAAGTTGCTGGATATTTTTGTATTCCCATGAATATACTTAAGGACTCAGTTAAGTTACTTCGAAACAGTTTCTTTTTCAGCTTGCTTTTAAGCTTTGTTAGATAAAACAAGAGTTGGCCTGTAGACTACAGGTTATACTTTCCCACTATTGAGATAGCACCCATGAATTACTAGGTTTTTTTGTAGCCAGTGAGACCTCATGCTAGCCATTTATGGGCTTCAGGAATTGTTCCCTTTACTATTTTCAAATGATTCTTTCCTAGCCTCAGGTAGTTTCCTGGCATGTATGTTTATCAGCACTAGCTGAAGACTCCAGGGGGATTCTTGTAGCTCTCTGGAGGTTTCTTCTCCAGAGAAATGAATCATATTACCATTTCTTTCCTCCAGTCCTCTGCCCTTGGAACTTTAGTCACTTTGGCCTTCCCCAGCTGACAGTTGTCTCTTCTCAGGGAAACTGTATGGCAGTGAGGTGGGACAGTCGGAGGGCTCAGCTTGTTTCTTCTGCCATGAGAGATGACTATCCTGTGGTGCTGATTTTCTTCTTTTCTTTAAGTTTTTTTTTTTTCAGGTGGGAGGGATATCTCCATTCCCTGTTACTCTATCTTAGCTACATGTAGAAATAAACATTTGTCTTTTAGTTTAAAAAAAAAAAATCTAAAGAAAAGATCCAGATCACTTTGTATTATAAACAAGTTTGAAATAAATTTATTTCCTTTGTAATTTCTAAAATATGTATTAATATCAAATGCTTTTATATGGGATATATAAACAAGATGTAAGATATTTCGTATACTGTGGTTATTTTCATCATTTTCTTCTCATCTATGGTTTATGATACGAAATTGCCTGGGTTACCCATTAGAAGAATAGTTGTATCCTGGGTAATTAGAAATAGGATATTTCATAATATATATAGCAAATAAAATAATCTGTATTTATAATATTAAGTTTTTCAGAAAACTCAATTTTTAAACTCTTACATTTAAAAATTGAGTATTTCTGATGATTTTTATAGTCTCATACTTTTGGCTTACAGGTATCATTGTTTTGGTTTGTGAGTATTCTCATAGAAGTCTTTGTGTACTGAACTACGTTTTTCTCATTTTTTTTATACCTTATAAAATTGTAGTAAATTTCTGTAATTAAGAGGGATCATCTGTTTTGTACACCTGAAACTAAAAAAAAAGTATAAATTATATAAAAAAAAAGAGCGAAAATGATCATAATGAGTGTTTACCTGAGATAAATCTGGTCTTACAAGAAGAGTAATACAATATATTCCAGGCACAGTAGGAATGAAGAAGGCTAGACTTTAGAAACAGTTAAGAAAGTAGAAGCTGAGTCTTGGTCCACTTTTTAAACATTTTGTATTACTTCATTATCCTTAATTTGTTACTTTCACATAACCCTTTTGAGCTTTAGTTTCTTCTTTAAAATGGCATGATGATACTCTTTGATACTCTGCTGAGAGGCAGTTGTGAGAATTAGATGCAATTTGTGAAAATACATAGTAAACTGCAAATGCTATATAAAAATCAGGTATCATTTTGAGGTTTAGCCTGAGAATGTAAGTTTCACACAGTATGTACAGTGGGAAAGTTTGACTGTGCCTAAGCCTAACATTAATAACCAGAATTATTATCTTGGCCTGTGCTTTCTTTGGTTAGTTTCCATTTTTTTTATTTGATTTTTGATACCCAATTTAATGGAAATGAATCATATTACCATTTCTTTCTTTACTCAACAGTACACCGTGTGCACTTCACCCACATATGTGACCTGTGGGACTGTGGGGAGAAATAAGGATATTACTCAATAGGCCATATCTTTCAACAAAGAATACTTTTCCGCAACACTCAAAAGTTTCTCTTAGTTATTAGGAAATACAGACCCTTAGATGTTAAACTAAATTCATGACGTCAGTATTTAGTGAGAAATTTTGAAGAGTAGATCATTAAGTCAAATTCTTTGTTCTCTGTAAATATCAATGACTATTACTCATGGAGTAATTAGATGCCTTGGTTTTTATGGTCATAAACATTTTCTATAGAATGATGCAGGAGCTGTTACTGAGAATCTGAAAAAAGGCTACAGAATTATGTGAGGCTTGCCCTCTGTATATGAATCAGATTTTAAGTGGAAACCACAGTTGTTTCCTTGTTTCTCATTCATGCTTTAGCAGAGGATATGATACTGTAGATCTGGCTTGGTTTTGTAGTTTCTCGTTTAAGGTTCACACCTATTTCTTTTCCTTTTTAGAAGCCACAGCAGTTTTAGTGTGTTGTCAAACCACAAAATGTACCTTGTTGGATACAGTATTTAGTGGGGGTATGTGTGCTACGTGTTATTTGGTAGTCTCAGTACTGGTTGTGGCATTCTAGTTTAGTCCTATTTTGGAAATACAGCATAAGTAAATAAATGCATACATAAATATATTTGGGGTAGGTGGTATATAAGCATACAACTGCAGACATATGGAAAACAATTTTAACTCTTTGAATGTATTAATTTGTACTTAAAGGTAATGTTTTATGCTGTTTAACTTGAATGTCATATGTTAACTTTTTTTATTCTTAGCATCAAGGCATGCCATGGGTTGCCTCTCATAAATGGACAAAGTTGTGACCCGTATGCAACAGTTTCTCTAGTGGGCCCTTCTAGGTAATGTTTATTGAATTATTATTAGATTTTTAAGTTTTGAAGTTTTATGTAAGAATTACAGAATTAAGGTTCTAAGATCAAATGCTAAATAGCTATTTATGACACAAAATAATGAGTGCTTTGAATGAAAAAAGTCTTTAGAATTCTGTTACACACTTGCAAACACCAACTCCTGTTTTTATAGAAAGAAAGTAGGTGCCATTTCAAATCCGCCAGACTCTTAAGCTGTGGGGAACAGCATCAATTTTATAGTATTTAGTTAAAATGTACTTATAAACTGGACTTTCATTCATCGTCGGCCTTCCTACTTGCAAATGTCCTAGATTTTATGCAGGTAAAATCCTGTTTTAATAACAAAATAAGGCAGTTTCCACAGTTTTATCTGGAAAGCATCTCAGGACAAAAAAGTGCCTTTTCTGTTTATGGCATCTGTGCTCTACAGAGAGAATTCTAAGCTGTAGACAAACTGCTGAAGTACCAGAACATGGTGAAGTGAGCTGTATCATGGACTTAAATTACTCAGGATAATCTATGGAAAAACCTACAGCACATGTACTGTTTTATATTTTATCATTTCATTATGGTTTCTTCCAGAGCTTGACTAGTCTGAAATTTGCCTACATCTTCAAGATTTAGAATCAGGAAATAAAGAGTACAGTATTCCTTCTACACAAACACAACATACACACACACACATGCACCTTTTCACCAACCTTAAGCTCTCTAGATATTCTTATTTCTTAGAAAATCACCAGTAAGTCACTTTGAAAAATGTATTTGTATATATGTATGTAAAATCCTATCACCATGCCCGGTACTTACTGGGTTCTCAGTAGTAATGCTATTATTATTATAGATTGTTTTAAATTTAAAAAGAGATACCCGATCCTATAACATTCATGCTATCAGAGGGATTTAGTTTTTCATGTTAAAAAAGATTTAACCTAGTGGAGCTGTTTTTGTTTTTGTTTATAATCTGTGCATGACAGGCACAGGTGTAATTGTGTAGCAACATACAGATGGAAACTATTTGACATTTGAATTTGTTTTAAAAAGTCACTGTTGGTTTTGATGTTGTGATGTAGTTGTATAAGATGTTAACATTGGGGGAGGCTGGGGAAAGGCTACATGGGACTTCCCTGTACATTTCTTTGCAACCTCCTCTGAATCTATAATTATTTCAAAATGAAAAGATTTTTAAAAAGCCACATTGTTGCTGAAGCCCAAGAAGTAAACTGAGTTAAGAATGCTTTTCGTGTTCCTCAGGTATTTTTCAGCATAAAGGTACTCTGAATCTCATTGTGTTCTTTCTACCATTTATTCTGAGTTGCTTATATGATAAAATGTATTATTGAAAACCCCTGAAGTAAACTTGGCAATCCATCTAGTATAGCCATAAAGAGAATAATGCAATCTTGGCAAATATCGGATATACAAAACTTGTGTATTTTTTAAGTTCTAGAGATACCTCAATTTTTTTCCCCAAGTAATATTTAAAACTACGATCTTCTCTGAGTCATCTTAACAGTTAAACAGAGGTCAGGCTCCCTGGTTGGAAATAGCATGTTTTATAATTGTGTACTATTAAGTTCTACAAGGTAAAACTCTACCACATTGGAACAGGAATGACCAAAAGAAGACAAAAGTAAAGAAGAAAACAAGCAATCCGCAGTTTAATGAAATCTTTTATTTTGAGGTAACTTTTGTTTTATATAAATACTAACAATGAATATTTAATATTTGGTTGACTTCTTTTTTCAAACTACAGCCATAGTAATCATTTTACCACTAATGCAACTAAACATTTCTCTCCTGAAAGCCGTAGAACCATGGTGTTATGCAATGGAGGCCCAGTATATAAAACCAAGTACAGGCAGAGCGCTGATTGATTTGGGGCTGGGGAAGTCTAAGGCCACAGCCACTCCCCAGGCATCCTCAGTGTCACCCTTTTCCATATACCCACCACCTTGTCCAGCCCCCCCCACCTGACATAGTGGCCTCAGGACTCTTCTGCAGAGTACTGTCTGAACACCACTGGTGAAGTAAGTATTACAGCACTTGGAAGATCCAAGGTCTAGTCTCAGTTGACTTTGAACAAAGCATGAAATGTGAGACTCAAATTTCTCCTCTTGTGAAAGGATAACTTTGTTAGAGAAAATAGTAGCAGCCCTACCTAAATGATAGAGTTTTTATGAGGCCCAAATGTAATAAGAATGCTTTGAGACTGTAAAGTACCCTCTATGGACACATGCTTATTTTCATAGGGATCTTCAGCTGCCTTGAAGTTGCCCAAAATACAGTGCTTTGGAGTTCTTTATTGGGGAGCATTTCTTAAATTTGTTAAAGAAATTATTTTTCATATTATTTGAAAATTACGGAAGAAAAGTCAAACTCTCTATTCTAAAAGATTGTGTTCTAACTGTAGAATGTTGAGATTAACATGTAGGGAAGATTTGAAAAATGTTACATTTTTGTGCTTTTTCTTCTTTAGTGTGTTTTTTCCTTGATATTTCAAAGTGGAGAGAGTGAGAGCACAGCTAGGCTTGCCTCATTTAATAAAGGAACGCAGGTTGAAGGAAATGCCAAAATTGGAGTGGGAAGAATTGTGGAGGGGGAGGCAAGGGAAAAGGAAGAACAAAAGAAAATGTACTGATGTGAGACTTTTCCATTCCCTGGCTAAGGATTTAGGTCAGTTCTTCTACATTTATTAATGGCTGTTACATCTAGCGTGGAGTAAGCAAAGAAAGGGCAACTTGCAGTAAGCAGATGGCCCTTTGAAAGTCAAGGCCTGACTGGCTTGCTGTATCCAAGTGTACCTATTAGGCCTTGAAACATTCTTTCAGAAGGCACTTTGTTGAGCTAATTATAAAGATAAAGTTCAGTTACTGACCTCTAGTAGAGCAAGAGACACACAGCACACACACGCATGCATAATGTACACACAGCAGTAAACTGTAGTATATATTGTGGAGGTCAGCTCCAGCTGGGTTAAATCAGAGGAAGAGTTCTAGAGAGAAGGAACATGTTGAGCAGAGACAGAGACAAAAGAGAAGAAAGTTATGTCCAAAGAATGGCAAGTATGGTTTGACGGGAAGGTTTGGATAAGGGAATAATGAGAACTAAGCTTAAAAAAGTAGACTAGGTCCAACTAATGAAAGGCTTTGAGTGCCTGGCTGAGGTGCTTAAATATTAGCCACTGAATGTTTCAAGCCTGGAAGTGACAAGAGTATTGCAGTGTTTTAGGAAGAATTAACCATGATCAGTGGGCCGAGACAGAGAGAAAAATCAAGAGACTGTTGTAGTTTAGCTGTTATTTTGAAAAAAAAAAGAAAAGAAGAAGAAAGGGGTCTGGTCTAAGACAATAATATGAAAATAGGAAGGGACAGATGAGAAAGAAACTGCAAAGGGCAAGACAATGAATTGGTTGTAGAAGAAAAGACAAAAGAACGAGTCCAATGTCCTCATGGTTTTTAATTTGGAAAAACAGAAAACTTAAGAAGAAGGAAAATTAAGTGGTTCATTTTGGGGCATGATGAGCTCAAAGTTCATGACTGAAACTTAAGATGGGTGATGGCTGTGGATAAAGACTCAGGATTTGCTTACAGAGACTCAAGAAAGCCAAGTGAGTAGACGTATACAGTAAAGGAGACAAGTGAAGAAGCTCAGTTCTGCCACTTATAGGTGTTCGACTGTGAGCATGTCTCTTAATTTCTGTACTTTAGCTTCCTCATTTTCGAGATGAGGATAATAAATCGAGCTCTGCCTGCTTCAGAGCCGTGGTCTGATGAACAGAGGAGATAATGGATGTGTAGGCTGTACAGCACTGTGCAGCTGGTAGAGCAAAATGAAAACAAAACCTTGGAGAAAACCCATATGTATGTGTGTATGTTCTGTGGAGGAAGAGGTACCAGAGCAGAGGTTTGCCAGGATGGTGCCTGGGCGAACTCCAAGAAAAGAGTGTTTCTGGGAAAGAAGGTGTAGTTGTGTGATCACTTGTTCAGATAGAGGGGTCAATGAGAGTGAGAACCAAGAATTCATCATCAGACTTGGTGATTAAGAGTGGGGGTTTAGGCGGGTGAGGAAGCCAGATTATGAGGAGTTAACTGTAGCAAGTGGGTGGTGAGGAAGTGGAGGCTGTGAGCATGGATTACAGTTTTGAGATACTTGTCTGTGAAAGGAAAGAGATAGGAGCCCCCTAATTTAAGGGGAGAATTTTTCTTAGACTTGAGTGAGGTGAACAAGCTGGTAGGGAAAACTGTAATTAAAATAGATTGGATGCTTACTGCATACTATGTGTGGGCGGAGTGGTCTTAGAAAAGAGCAGGATCATTTCATTATCTTGCTCAGAAGAGGATGAGAAAACTCATCAGGTAGAAAAACCTTTACGGGAGTGGACGTGTTCAGGTGGACAGTATTTGAGGAAGTTGCTGCCAATGACCTTGATGTTTTAAGTAAACATACGAGAAGGAAGTGTAAGGGTGGCATTTGGTATCTTGAAAGAAATGGAAAAGCCTTCAAACAGTTCTTAGCATGAAATAGAAACACTTTTACTCTTTGAGTCGCCAGCAGATTACCAAAGAGCCAGAGAAACCTCCTGGTGCTTTATGATGAGTTGATAAGGAACAGTATGGAGGCAAGGCTGCTTTTGATATTTTCACACCACCTTATTCTTACCTCCCTGCTACTTCCATAGCTGTTTTTGTATTTCACTTTTGGGTCAGATATTACCTAGGCATTTTCCTCTGTTTAGAACGTTTTAGGGATGATAGTTTTTTAAGTTCATGTAAGAGATTTAAAAAAAATTTTTTTTTACTAAAATATTTTGTTTGCAGGTAACCAGATCCAGTAGTTACACCAGAAAGTCCCAGTTCCAGGTAGAAGAGGAGGACATTGAAAAGCTAGAAATTAGGTATGTATCTTGGAGTTTTACAGAATTACTTTTTTCTGTGCCAAAAGAAAATCCTAAATTTAACTGGAAAAGGTGAATCAAGCTTAATAGAATTTTCTTTAGCAAATTGGTTGATAAAACTTAGAGGAACATGCATCTAATTTAATTTAAATCCAAACTATATTTTCAAAATCTGATTTCTTTATAGAAATAGTCAAGGTATATTTATTTTATAAACAACAATGAACTGTTTCACTCATTTTATTATATTTTTAATTTTTCCCAAATTTAATTGCTCCTTAAATTTCTGAATCATAGCATAATGGATGCAAAGAATATATAGAAAAGTAATTACATATTAGCCAATTTAGAAATAATTTTTTTATTCTTCTTAACATATCTGCTGTCTAACAGAAATTTCAGTGAGGTAAGAAGTCTTATAAGATAATTCAACAGGTGCATGTGTTTGAAGTTTGTGCTATTTCCTAGGTCTTAAATATCTATGCTGTTTGGGAGGGGAAAGTTTTTGTAAATGCATGTATAGGTGTGGTGTTAACAGTGTGTTCATCTAAAGGGTGTATTAATCACATGTTTGGAATGATCAGGTAATGTATTTTTCTGAGTAACCTATCTTTACATGTTAACTGATTCTAATTGAGAAAGAAACTGTAGTCATGTGTCGGTTTCTTTTCTCAAATTCAACAAAGTAACTGTAGTCCTTACTCCTACAGGTTAAAATAAAGCCTAGACTTTGAAACTAGGAAACTTAAGTGCTTCCTTTTACACTATTTAAAATAGTTTCTTTCTGTGCTTATAAATAAAAGCTACTGCGGTATTTTGCTTTTTTAGTTTAGACAGTAAGGTATATGACAGTGTTAACATCTCTTACTTTTAAGCATGTAAAAATAATGCTATAATACAAATCCAAGTAATTTGAAGCCATTTGGTGGCATGTGTTGTCTTAAACACTGTTTGCAAAAAATAAAGCCAGTTTAAAATTTTCAGGATCGACTTGTGGAACAACGGAAACCTGGTTCAAGATATTTTCCTAGGTGAGCTTAAGGTGCCTGTGAACGTGTTAAGAAGTGATTCCTCTCATCAAGCCTGGTAAGAAGACACACATTCTAGTGAACTCCATGTAAATGTACTGTATATGCAAATAAATGCTTACTATAAGCATGTTTAAAATTTGCAAGGGGATGAGCCAAAAGTCATTAACATTAATTGATGTAGTCATTAATTTGTTGTTGCAGAAATATAAGTACATAGGTTTATGACTGGACCTCTGGTACTGTGACAAAAGACCTGAATTGTCTAGGAATGTTTTTCTGTTTGAAAACTAGATCCTATCTCTAAGGAGAAACTGGAAAACATGTAAAGCATTACATAAAAGTTGCCCGTGAGAGAAGATGTTTGGTCACAAATTAACATCTGCAGTTCAGAAGCTTTATTAATGGTCATGGGACCTGTGGATGTTCGAGGGCAAAGGGTTGATTGTAGGGAATCAGCTGCGTAAGGGATCTAACCTGTGATGTTCCTTCACCACACACACCCATTACATGCACTGTGAACATTGCATGTGAACATTACATGCACTGTGAACGGCCCAGGTGATATTTTCTAAATGTCGAGGGTCTAGATGTTGTTGAGCTGATTCATTTAATACACTTCAACAGCTCTGGTGGCTCAAGAATGGTCACAACATTATTTTACCTTCATGACTCTAATAGTGACATTAAATTGATGTTAATTTGAAAGTAATGTTCAGACACTAAATTGATGTTACCGTGTTTCCTTGAAAATAAGACCGGGTCTTATATTAATTCTTGCTCCAAAAGACGCATTAGGGCTTATGGTCAGGGGATGCCATCCTGAAAAATCATGTTAGGACTTATTTTCCAGTTAGGTCTTATTTTCGTGGAAACACGGTAGTTTCTTTAGCAGAACTGATGTGAAGCTATTGTTTTTTTCTGTCTGTGGCACTTACAAGCCTGCATATGCTCTCCCTTCCAGTGAGTTGCCCAGCAGCCCTCTTGCTAGACTTGGATTTCAACTGAGTATAAAAGAACATACCTTCTCATTTGCTAAGCTTTTAAGGCCAACTTTTTAAAACTCAGTTTCAGTTGCCTGGAAGAAGAGTTTCAAACTGAATGTCTGGGCACCAGTCTCATTTGTCGTTAAAAAAGCCTGCCTCTCCTGATTGGCCATCAGATGTTCTTCACTTTGGACTGCTCTGTTCAAGGAGTTACCCTCTGAGACTGATTTTTAGACTCAGAATTTTTATTTTATTTTTACCTCTTGCTGATGCAGATCTAAGATTTATTGGTCTTTATGGTGGTATTTTGTGTAATTTCTAAAATGCATCCATGGAGGGGCAAAAATTAAACTTAGTCACTGTGAAAAATTGATGAACATTTGAGGCCTGGCCCCCCCGCCCCCAGAGGTCTTCTTCCACCTTCCATAAAATAGCATACATTTTAAAATGAAAATTTCTGAACTCAGTTTGTTAAGTCTTTAAAATTATGTGCCAGACTACTTGGTACAAAATAAAAAGTGAATTGTGCCTCCCAGAGCCTCTCAGGGTGAACTTGAAACGTGCCACGTAGCATGAATTTTAAGTAAGACTATCTCCAGACAGGCCCTCCAAATTTGGCAAAACATTGTCCACCTACCTTGGCAGGATGGAAGAACACTAACAAATAAAAATTAATTTTATTTCTATAGTTTTTTGTGGGGTTTTTTTTGTCAATAGTAGTTTAAAATATTTTAAAGTAACCCAACAAAAGTGCTGAAATTTATCCAGCATGAAATAGAAACATCTCCTAGTTCATTTATACTTCCATGGATGTAAGGAAATACAAAAATGTGAAAGAATACTCTGGAAGATGTGAAATGATGAAAACATGGTGCATTAGTACAGCAGATAGTTTGTTTACATTTATTCTTACTGTTAACTGATTTCTGAGATAAATCTTGCTTATAATGTTTATCTTGACCATCTAGTAGTATTATCACCTAATAATCTTTTTCTGAGTGTTTCTTATGAAATAATTTACTGGTTACTTGTTAACGCATTTAACATTATAAAAAATAAAATGTGAATGCCGTTTCCTTTTAAGTTAAAATTTGAACTTTTAGCCTCCTTTGTCAGTTGTAGAGCTGTAGCACCTCCTTATGGGGTTGATGGTAACTGCATGAACATTCAAGGAAAGCTTTATTTAGCTTCAAGATTTCAGGCATATTCTTTCTAATCTTGATACTAGGAAGGAGTTAGGAAAATCATCAGTAATGTAATACTATTGTTTCAGAAGCCTCAGTTTGTTTTCCTTTTTCACATAATTTCTACTTAGTATTTGTCTACTGTAGTTTTTTCTGAAAACTGATTTTAGATGGTTCCAATTTAATTTTATTCTCAAATTAAACACGATTCAATCATTTTCCCAGTCCTTTCTTGGTTCTTCAGTTCCTGAGTAGTGATGCGTGTTCTTTATTCTGAAATGTCTGTCAAGCGTTAGGATTAGCTTATTGGTGTTGATATTACCTAGCTTTAACTTGAACCTATGTAGATAATAGAATTTTATTTGATTTATTTTTTTTAAAGATTTTATTGGGGAAGGGGAACAGGACTTTATTGGGAAACAGTATGTATTTCCAGGACTTTCTGTTGGGGAACAGTAGTGTTTTTTTTCCCAGGACTCATCAGCGCCATCCAAGGCAAGTTGTTGTCCTTTCGGTCTTAGTTGTGGAGGGCGCAGCTCAGCTCCAGGTCCGGTCGCCTTAGATGCAGGGGGCGCAGCCCACCATCCCTTGCGGGAGTCGAACCGGCAACCTTGTGGTTGAGAGGATGTGCTCCAACCAACTGAGCCCTCTGGCCATCTGGGAGCTCAGCTGCAGCTCATTGACTTCATTCTAGTTGCGGAGGGCACAGCTCGCTGGCCCATGTGGGCATCGAACCAGCAGCCCTGTTGCCCAGAGCTTGCGCTCTAACCAACTGAGCCATCTGTCCGCCCCTATTTGATTTTTTTTTCAATAGGTAATATACTTACATGGTTCACAGTTCGAAAGGTAAAAATCTGTTGCCTGATTCTGTCCAGCAGCAAAATCAGTTTCCTTCCTCTGAGGCGTCCACTGTTTTAAGTTTTGGGGAAATAGTTTATGTATGTACAGGCAAATACATATATATATCCTTCTTTACACAAATGAACATATACTGTATCCTGCTCTGCACCTTGCTTTTTTTCACTTAGCTACTTAGTAGAATCTCAATATGTATATATATGTTGTCTCTTGATAATAGTGATGAGTATGGACTCTGAAACCAAGCTGCCTTGGTTCAAATCCCATCTCTGCCATTAACCAACTACCTGTGTGACCTTGGACCAGTTATTCCACCTGTTTGCCTTTGCTTTCTTTGGCTATAAAATGGGGGTAATACTAATAGTACCTGCCTCTCAAAGTTATTAGAGGATCAATGAAATGAATTTGCATAAAGGGAGCTGCCAGCGCAGTGACCGTGGGTATAACTCATGTTCTCGTCGTTATATTTATTGCTGTTGTCATCACCATTATTCCATATCAGCACATATAGTATTTCTGCATCCTTTCTCTTTTTTTTGCACCAATATTCCATTGTTTGGAAGGTTATCAATAAAAGAACCTTAGAGATAATCTAGTTCAATCACATTTCATCAGTTTCCTCAATGTCAGAGAACTTAATGTGTGTAAAACATTTGTGTGATTATACGGATTGGTACAATAATTTTCCCCAAAATGATCCAAACTGTGAAAATCTACATTAAGAAAAGAATATAAATATCTTTTCATATTGTAATTTTTAATTTTGAAACAAAGATTCAAATAGTAAATGAAGCAGTGGTTGGGTTTCTTTCAACATAAGCACTTTATACATATTTAAAAGTCGCTAAACATTTTACTTGAGATGAGTTGGTTTCCTAGTTTGCCATTTTTGGCACCTAATCTTTAATCTCCTATCTTGTAAAAATTCATTGATAATGGTTATCTTTATGGAACCAGAAGTAACATTCAAGTATTAGTAGAGTTGCCTTTGAACAGTTATTTTTCAGCTTATATCACATTATGAACAAATAATTACAGTTTTTGCCTGCCTACCTCAATTTCAATTTATACAGGATTCCTTAATTTATAAGGGACCCTTCAGGTGATTTAAATTGAGCCTTTTGTAACAATATTTTAAAATAATAAATCATACTTATATAGTTATATAAATAACTACATTTATCAATGGTTATTTAGATATTTAAGTGGTAAGGGTTATATGTGTATAAATGTTATGTAAATAGCATTTGCAGTGTTTACTGTATACTAGGGACTATTCTAAGTGCTTTATTTATATAACTTTTTAGAGTTCTTATAAGGATTAAATCCATTAGATACTATTATTACTCCTTATTGAACAGATAAGAAAAGAAGCACAGAGAGACTGAGCAGTTTGCCCAAGGTCATACAGCTAGGATTTGAAACAAACTCTGATTCCAAAGTTTGTGCTCTTAACCAATCTACTATAATAAATTTGTGTTTTGTCATACATATTTTTGAATATGTTTAAAACTCAAAAATATTCTGTTTTAAGCTGTCAGCAAAGATTTGAGTTCCCTTTGATTATAAAGTATTATTTAAAAGAAAATTGAAGTGGTCCCTACTCATTAAAAATATAATCTCTTCAAGGAATGGGTAGGACAGTGAGATATTTTGAAATTTTGTATTTTTTTCAAGTAGGCACAGATGAGATATTTTCTCCACAGGGATTTTTTACCCTGCCAAATAAACCCAAGGACAAGCTTAAAAAGTCTGGCAGGAGTGAGCCCTTCTGGAGTCTCGGAGCATCCTAACACACTGTATGCATAAAACTTAATAACTGGCATAGTGCTATCCTAATCCTTCTGCAAAGAACATGCCATGTTAGAACTGTAGATCTATTTTGCTTGCTAGTATTTTGTAGGTTTATGAGAGTAACAGGAATAAGACATACTCCCTTCTCCAGTAATTTGGAGATAAGGGAATTAAAGTTAACCTCTGAGTAAAATTTCTATAAAACAAACCAAAACAGAGTCTGAAATCTGACCCGAGTGTGGGGACACTGTTTAAGATGGGTAGGTTCAGTCTCAGGGAGGTAGAACCAGGTTCTAACCGTAATACAAGGTTAAAATAGAAGGGGAATATTGGAACAATCAAAAATGTGACCCCAAAGAGGCAATCAAGGGTGGGTACTGCCCTTTGGAGCACGATCAAAGAGAAGGAGATTCTGCTCCAGACGCATTACTATTTCCTTGGCAAAATCTGTTGTCTTAGCTTAGAGATTCTTAAGCCTCCTGAAATCTTTGTGCTGTATCTCTGTACTCACCATAGCACCTTCTGATAATTTGGCTTTCCAAATAGCTTACCAACAGGTAAAAAATATTAATCAAACAGATTTAAGAATTTTTATTAACAGATGGAAAAAACTGTATTAGTTGAAGTGAAGGATATAGATGAAATACCATGGAAAATGATGGTAATTGTTGAAGCTGAGGAACGTGGTGGTGGTGAGAGTGTTCGTATTTAATATCACTCTTCTTCTTGCTTCTGTGAAGAAACATTTCCATAATAAAATGTATTGGTCACAAAAAAAGTGCAGGTATTTTTGCCACTTGACTCTTGTATTTCCTTTTATAAATTTAGTAATTGACTCTCTACTTTAAATATACCAGCCTCTGCTCAGTCATTGCAATTCAGGTTCACTTTTAGAAGCTGATGAAACTTGGTATCTGAATTTGCAAGGCTGCAGAACACGCACCGATTGTGGGAAATGCCCAAAGTAATGCCCTTGTCCAGATGCTCAGTGATCAGCCAGCTGCACTTCCCTTAGAGGTACTTCTGAGTCTCCTTTGCTGACAGGCTTATTTGCAGTTATTTTCTTAGGAAATCTTTAAATCATTATTTCTCAAATCAGTAGAAGTTTTGAAGGTTGGTCTTCCAAGATAGAAATTCCTCTTTTGTGGGTAGTGGTATAATTTCTGTATAATTTCTTCTCCCTGTATTACCATCCCCTCATCTTTAAAAGTTTGCTTGCTTGCTTCTCTAGTTGTCTTTTAAGTCTTTAATCCTTTCTTTCTCAAAGCTAATAAATTTTCTATTAAATTCTCCTCCTTCCTATTTTTAAACAGGTTAGTCTGTTGGGGGAGGCCATAAGTGGTAAATATCAAAAGTAAATATCCAAACTACTGACTTTTCTTTATAAAAAGCATTCTAGCTAATAAATGAAGGGGCAATGATAGACTTATAAAATCATTTTGCAGCCTGTGAAGATTAACAGTGCTAGGCAGTGATCATCTATGACTGCTAATATCACAAAGGGAAAAACAACCAGACATTAATGCCTCTTGGTAGAACTACACAGCACTGTCAATGAAGTGTTCTTGGCAGAATATCAAATACGAATCTAACCAAGCCTCTATTTCTAACTACTAATATACAGAAATATAGAGGGACAAAATAACATGTTAAATGACGTTATGGAGACAAACACAACCCCAAATGTGGGAAGTTCTGCCAGACAAACTATTTGATATTTAGGGGGTAGAGGGAGTCCATAGATTAAAAGAAATATGAGCTATCAACCAATTATAATCTATGGACCGTGGATTTGAAAAAACTGTAGAAAACTGTTTATGATAAGTTTGGGAGAACTTGAGTACTGACTGTTAATGATTTTTAAAAGTTTTATATATATAGTTATAGTTACATATACTGAAATATTTATAGATGAAATTATTAAACACTTGGAAATTGCTGTCAAGTAACACATGAGTGAGATGGGAGGAGTGAGTAGAGGTATGGCTGGAAGAATAGCCTTGAGACAATTATTGAAGCTCGGCATACTGCTGTCTTTACTTTTCTATGTAGTTTTAATTTTCCATAATAAAAAGTCTTATAAAGTAACTTAGATTTCTAGTTTTAGTTCTCCAAACTTCTCTTGATTTCTAAACTTTGCTTGGATTTTTATAGCTGTCTCTTTTTACATTATTTTTTCCTTTTACTTAACTGAAAAAAATTCATGTAAATCTGATTTTTACAAATAAAAAAATTTTCATTGTGGTTACACTGTTGCTCCTTTAATATAATAGACCTTCAGTCACTAACTTTTTAAAAAATAAGTTCAAAGTTTTACATATGGGATTTATTTTTATTTTTTTTTCCTCCCTTCTTCCACCTCCCCCCGCCACCACTCCCTTCAAGCCATTGTTTCTCAGTCTAGTTGTATAGAACACAGCTCCCTGGTCCATGCTCGTATTATGAGCCTTGGCGTCCCACGGCAGCTCATGCCGACCTCTGGCTGCTCACGGCAGCCCAGCTCCCTGGAGAGCCGTTGTTCACAATCTTAGCTGTAGAGGGCGCAGCTCACTGGCCCACGTGGGAATCGAACCAGTGACCTCGGCGTTAGCAGCAGGGCGCTCCACCCACCTGAGCTACCAGGCCGGTCAGGATTTACCTTTAAATAAGGTCACTTACGCCTTTTTGTGTAGTATGTCCTATCTATTTTAACTAAATGCATCTTTCTTAAACTTAGTTGGTAAAAAGTTATTTTTGATAATACAATGGATTTTAAATTTTTTACTTTTTATTTTTTTTTTCCTAAACCTGCAAGCTAATCAAACTCTTACTCAATCCCTTTGAGGTCTTAATTTTTGTATTATCTGTACCTTTTGTTTCTTGGATAAAAATCCATTCATAGCGTTCTAGTTCAATATACAACTATTAATCTGAAGACTAATATAATAGTCTGCTGCTTATGAAGTGTCCTAACCTTAAATACTGAGTTTCTGGTTCAGATTTTTTATAGTTTATCTATTTATTCACCTCCAGCTTGGGTGCTCATTACCATCACATGAGACTGATTGTGTGTTTTACTTTAGGTACTTGCTACAGCCAAGAGACAATGGAAACAAGTCATCTAAAACTGATGACCTGGGGTCTCTTCGACTAAATATATGTTATACAGAAGACTATGTGCTTCCTTCAGAGTACTATGGTCCTTTGAAAACTTTGCTGCTCAAATCACCAGATGTTCAGGTACTTTAAAATCTTAAACATCTTAAGTGTATCATTTAATATGAAAAGGCTAAAATAATTCTATAAATGATGAGGAAAATATTTCAGAGTATCAAATTTTATTAAAACAGCAATTTTATATATATATATACATATATATACACACACATATACATATGTGTGTGTATGTGTGTGTGTATGTATATATATATATATATACATATATATATACATATATATATATGTATATATATATATATATACACACATTTAATTTACCTGAACCTCAGTATTGTGGTTCCAATATGTGCTCCAGATTTCATCTCCGATAGTTAATGAACATATTTGAATTACTTTTACAGGCTAGTGATTGAATAGTCAGTCATGTTTCCTTGATTTTGTGCTTGTTTTCTACCTTTCTATATTCTAGCCGATATCTGCCTCAGCTGCTTACATTTTCGGTGAAATATGTCGAGATAAAAATGATGCTGTTTTGCCCCTTGTACGACTGCTGCTGCACCATGATAAACTTGTTCCTTTTGCCACTGCAGTGGCTGAATTAGACTTGAAGGACACACAGTAAGAGTTGTATTAAATGTCAATTATGTATTGATATGGACCTTAGTTTGTCAAATTTTTTCATAATCTGTATCATAGTCTGTAAAGAACTGCTTACCATGTAATAAAAGGCAGTTCTTTTAAGTTAGCAAACAGTAAAATTAACAATTAATGTTAATTTTTTTTTTACTGTGTCAAAATTTCCTGTTACTAGTCATAGCTTCTTATAATGATTCACGTGTCACAAATAAAACACAAAGTCACAAGTTCCTTTTTCTTTATCCATTATATATCACCCTTATATGCACAGGTGTGACATTAGAAAAAGCAATCAGGTGGCTTCCCGGTCTCGTCATAGTCTGTTGTTACACACACACACACGCAGTCTTCATGTTTGTAGTTAGTAAATATGGCTTGCTTTTTTTAAACTTATTTTCTTATATTTTCAGTAAGTAGTTTTTGTAAGTTTGAAAATCTTAATGGCATCAAGCTTTTAAATGGACAGTACAAATTACTAAAATTGTTCATATGACCAAGTCAGATATCTTGTATTACTGATTTCATAGCCTTTGTTTACTTGGTTTCATCTTATTTCTCTTTGTATTTCAGAGATGCAAACACAATTTTCAGAGGAAATTCCTTGGCTACCCGATGTCTGGATGAGATGATGAAAATAGTGGGAGGGCACTACCTGAAAGTTACATTAAAACCTATTATAGATGAGGTATGGAATATACATACTCTGAGGATAATGGTTTGTGTAGCCTTATTGTAGCATCTGTGTCATCTAATAATCTATTGATGGGAATGATATATCCATTCATGTATTACTTAAAAAATAAGGCTTTACACTTGAGAAGTAAAATAAACTATTTACTGTTTCATCAATGGATTTTTACTCAAAGGGCAATTGTGATATAATCTACATAATTATTTCTTTGTTAGTGGATTTCTGTTTTAGCTAGAGTGTCAAATATATGAGAAATATTTTTTTATATAGTTCTTTGGGAGTGTTGTATACATTATCTCTGGATGGGGGTTTTAAAGTTTGTTACAGTTTTGATTTTTATAGTTAACTTGTATATCAAAAAATATTAATTATTTTCATTTTGCCAAATTATTTTTAAAAGAGCAGTAAATGAAAAATCTATTTTCCAGATATGCGAATCCTCAAAATCCTGTGAAATTGATCCTATTAAATTGAAAGAGGGAGATAATGTAGAAAATAATAAGGTATGTCCTTGTTATCTTTATAACTGCACTAAAATTGGCCGTAAAGGTATACGTATCTCCCACTTATGTTATTGTAATGCTGTGTGGAGGGAAGCAGTGCTTTTTATTCTTTACATGATGCCCATACTGTTAGCAGCATTTCCTATGTCTAGTTTTTAGAATGTTATCTCCTTATCAGGTTTCACTTTACTTTTGTTCTTGATTCTCCCTTTTTGCTCTAGTAACAATAGTGAAGTAAGGCTGTGTCTGGTTGCAACCCCATTCTGGTCAGTCCTTTAGGTTCAAGCTGATCAGGCTAAGGAACGCAATGACTTGGTCAACCGATAATTATAGTTGCCTCTGGGGAAATCCTGAATGTGTTAGAGCCACAAGTTTTCATTGCAGTAGGTAACAGTGCTGCAGTGTCGTGTGTGTGTGTGTGTGTGTGTGTGTGTGTATTTCAGTTATTTCCCTTTGTATTGTTTTATTCTCTGTTGCTTCTTGTGCAGTTTATTCCATACATTTACCTCTTATATCTAGCTAGTCTAAATCTAATTAATTAAATTAGGTCAAGCTGTAAGTTGTCCTTTAGCTGATGAGTTTAGTGAAGGGAAGCAGAGCTTTAGAATACTCAATAGTGACTGCCTTATTGATCTCATTTTCATTGCATTTGTTTCCATGAAGGCTATTGAACATGTGTAAAAATCAAAATCTTAATGTTTGCCTTTTTAAATCCTACAGGAGAATCTGCGCTACTATGTAGACAAGTTATTCAGTACAATTATAAAATCAAGTATGAGCTGCCCCACTGTAATGTGTGATATCTTTTATTCTTTAAGGCAAATGGCTACTCAGAGATTTCCTAGTAAGTGCTTTGTATTCTAAAACATGCCGTTTCTTTCTCAATATTTTATTTTTTCGTAGGTTCCCTGTGTATTTGGTTTATGGGAAATGTTTACAGTTTATAGGTACAGTCTTAGTTTTTAAAAATATTTCTAGCTTTTTTATGAAAATCTGATTTAATTTTCTTGTAATCTGAAAACATATATTCCTTTTTATTTCAATATAATGACAAGTTTATACTAGGAGTAAATCAAAACCATTATTTTTAAGCAAGGCAAAGTTTAGAACTATAACATACAAACATTTATATGAGGTACTTATGAGATTGTTAACTATAATAGAAACATCTTTGTTACTTGTACTAACTCCCTTTTCCACGTGCATGCCTTCAAATACTGAGAATTTTTATGGCTGACTAGATTTGACAGTTTGAGATGATAAGGTTTTGGTGGTGATAAGTTTGGTTTTAGATATTAGAAACATCTCTGTTGTAATATACATAGAATTTTGAGGAACATATCAATAACTAGCATACTTTAATTTTTGACAGTAGCTATGTCAAGGCTTTACTTAGATACATTTCACAAAATTAAGAGTTGCTATCTCTGATGGTCAATACTTGGAATTATTCTAATCACATGCATCTCTGATAAGCAAATAAACTTGATATAGCTGTCTTTCCAGATCTGCCTGTAATGGCAGGGAGGGGGAGCTACTTAAATTATCAGTCTTACCCAGCTGTGTGAAACTTTTCAGATGATTTATTTCTATAATCATCTGAAGAGATTTTGTGTGTGTATGTTCACACTTGTGTATGCAGTTTCTGCCCTTCCATTAAATTTACCCAGTGATAAAGTGGTGGGGCTGAGTTGTCCAACTAACATGTAGATAAATTCAGACCTAGATGTCTTTGCTAATTATAGTAAAGACATAAACAAATAACTTTAATAAGTATACTAAATCCAATCTTTGTAACAAAAATAAAGGGAATAGAGACATTAACATATGGAAAGATGAAATGCTGATTGAAATTATATTTTAGTGAGTTAGAACATAGTAACCACATGGAATGCTTAGTGAGTGAACAGGCACAGGGCTGGCCTGTATCGTCTCCCGCTCTTATCTGCTCAGTACCACAGGTAAATAATGAAACAGGTTTAGAGAACTTGAAGTAACTTGCCCAAGGTCCATGACATGGCCAGTGGGCAAGCAGAATCTCAAACCTGGGCCTGGCCTATTCCAAAGCCTGCTGCTAATCACTGTACCTCCAATGCTCAGTGATCTGGCCTTAAATATGCTATACGCGTGTAACTTGTTTACATAAAGAATCTAAAACACATTTTAGGATTTTTTAAATAAATGCAAACATATCTTCTTGACTGTTTTTTTTGTTGGCTTAAATATTAATATGTCTTCGTATCCTCGTATCCTTTGTATACATATTAATATGTATTCGTATACGAATACATTACTTCGTATGTAAGTCTACTGTAAGTAGACTTACAGTAACGATAGTTTTATTGTCATAAAATACTTTCATATTTTCTCATTTGTTCTTACCACCCTGGGAAGAAGATGGGTTGGGAAGTGGGGAGGAAGCAATGAATGGGAAGCAAGAATTATTAAAGAACTACAAATTAAAATGACTTGTCAGTGACTACCTATTGAGTGACTTACAAGAAGTAAAACTCAAACCAAATCCAGACATTCTTTCCCTCATCACCTGCTTCTCTACCATTTGATTGTTGGGTTAAGAGTTGACTCCAGTCTGAAACGAAAGCTATAGGTGGATAATCAAAGCCACAAGTTGTCTCCAGTTCATCTGTATTTTTATATGGGATATTGATAACTTTTTAAAAATAAAGATTTCAGCTGAATTGTTTTCATTGCATAAACTTTGATATTAGTAAGATTTTTGAGGGGAAACTTGAAATAATATCCCAAAGTTGAAAACAACCTCCTCTTCTAGTCTTAAGGGATTCAGTATTACCACTAGGTAGTGCTAGATACTACTTTTATTTTTGTTGTAATTTCAGGAGTCTCTTGCAGATTAAGGAAAGAAGTATTTTTTCAAATTAAAATATTTCTGAAAACTTAGCAGCTTTGCCTTTCATTTTCTTTATTATTTATTGTATTTCTTTCAGATTTTTTTAGTCATAGAATTTTTTTCCTTTAATTTAGTCATAATTATTACTATCATTTCATCTACTCAATGTTTACTAGACAAATTATATTAATCTCCTATTTAGTTTCATGTTTTTTTCAATATTTTTTAGTTTGTCATCTTTGTTTTTCAATTCAGTGTTTTTGTGCATGACATTTCACCATTTTTTTCCTGCAGATGACCCTCATGTTCAGTATTCTGCAGTGAGCAGCTTTGTATTTCTTCGTTTCTTTGCTGTAGCCGTAGTATCACCTCATACTTTTCATTTGCGACCTCATCATCCAGTAAGTGTTGTTCTTCTCAAAGCTTTATTCCATTTTTATTTATTTTTATTAAAATGAAGAAAAGATAAAATATGCCAATTTCACTTGGCTATGTTTTCTTATACTTAAATTCACTGGGCATTTTTCTTGGCCGTTTCAGTTTTTCAGAGAAGGCTGAAAATTCTGTTTTTTATTGTTGTTAAAAGGTACTACACAGAGTAATAAAATACTGATAACTGTTGGAGCTTGGTGATGGGTACAAAGAGGATTCATTATATTTTCCATCTGTTGTTGTGCATGTTTGTAAATTTCCATAATACAGGATTTTTTAAGTTAGTTATAAGTTTAGTTTAATCTTTCAAATATTTTTAAATCTCACAGAAATTTGAAGAGGCTCATTTCTGAAAGTTGTGGAAACTTTTATTGGAACACAGTTTGTTTGGTATCTCCATATTTTTACTATTTATTCACCTGAGATGATGTTGTAATTGTATGAGATTAAAACTTTTTTAAAGCATATCATATTTTTGTTGTGAAGTCCTATTTAATTATTTAAATAGGAATCTGAACGACATAGGTTTACGTTTCTTAACATTTTTAAAGTCCTTATTTTTGCTGTTTGCGTTTCCTTCTCATACAGTTTATTTCTGCTAATTCTTTAACCTTTCATGCCCCAAATATTTTATAATCTTAATTGCTTTTGTTGCTGATTTGTCTAACAAATAATAGTAATAGCCAACATTTATTTTGTTCTTACTTTGTACTGGGCTTTGTTCTAAGTACTTTATATGTTTCAACTTAGTCCTCCCAATAACCCTGTCAATTCTATTATCATCCCCATTTGCAGGTAAGAAAATCACAATTCGCTTACTTCTCCAAGGTCAAACAGCTAGTAAATTACGATTTGATCTCACTCAGTTTGAACTGGATTAAACCGGAATTTGACTCAGTCGGTCTTCCAGTCTGTGTGCTTGCTCCCTGTTCCTTCCTGCCTCTTAGGCAGTCAGGTGTTGGAGCCCCTACAATGTATCAGGCACTGTGCTCTGCCCTGGGGATGCAGTGAAGGGAAGACTCCTGCCCTTAGGAAACTCACTGACTAATACAGTGTGGGGAGGACCCCTCGGTTTTGGAGTTAAACAGGGCTCTGAAGGTCACGCCTCCTCTTGACAATGGCCACTCATTTAACTTGGAGAACTGAATAGAACCCTGCTGCTGTGGCAGCAACACACCCATTCTTGTCAAAGGACAAATGGTCTGTGAGTAACTGCAGCAGAGCGTGGGTCAGTGTCCTTTTGTTCACATGGCTGTCCTTTCTATGGCTGTGTCGCTGAAGCTGAACTGAACTCGGGGGAAGCAAACGCTTGGTAGCAACATTCGGGACGTAAACAGAACTCCTACCTCTGAGCTTGTGACCCTGCCTTGTATTCAGACTTGGATTTGCATATTCCTGGGAACAGATGTTGCTATAGAGTTTTTTTAACCACAAATTCTGTTATTTGAGGTCACTTTTCTTATCAGTATGCCAGAAGGATTGCTTCATACTGTCATATAACTATTGCTTACTTTTTAAATTTTATTGGGGAACAGTGTGTTTTCCAGGGCCCATCAGCTCCAAGTCGTTGCCCTTGAATCTAGTTGTGGAGGGCGCAGCTCACTGGCCCATGTTGGAATCGAACCGGCAACTCTGTTGTTGAGAGCTCGTGCTCTAACCAACTGAGCCACCTGGCCGCCCCACTATTGTTTACTTTTAAGTGTAACCTCATCCCTTCTTTTTAAGAACCTTTCATTCTAATTGGGGAAATAGGGTAAATTCATAAGATACACAATCTAAAACTACATATATAAATCTAAAACTAGGACCTGATTAGTACCAAGTAAGAAGTATAGACAATTCACACTATACAAATTGAGAGCAAGGAATGATCTCGGAGACCTGGGAGTGATGGCATTGTCAAGACCAGTATTAAAATTTACAGAGTGGTTGGGGAAGAGAACCAATTAAAAGTCGTTAGATTTTATATTTAGAAGTTCTCTGACTTTTGAGAAGCCAGTAATAGTAGAGTAAAAGAGAAGAAGAAAATCAGATTGCAGAAGATTAAAGAATAAGTAGGTGAATGTAGTTTTACCTAGGAAATAAAAGTAAGCTTGCCCTGCTGCCAAACATATGGGCAAATTCAGGTATGTACACATGCATGTACATGTGAATGAATAGTATTTTTAAAACATGAGTTATGTTACCATTGACATGGCGGGCCACTCTTGCCAGAAATTTTATAGTGGAAAAAGTAAGGATTGAACTATCCTTCTCACCATATTCCCCGTTCTTTCATTGATAGCTCCTTTCAAGAACTCAGCCAAGGCAGACTTCTGGGTTAGGTGCCTCTCTTGTGTGTGCCTGGAGCATCATGTGTCTCTCTCTGTCATGGCATTTCTTACACTGTTTTATAATCATCTGTTTATAGTCTCTGAGTGTGGACTGTCAGTACCTTAAGAGCAAGGGCTAGATCTTTTTCAAGTTTGTGTATCCCAAGCACATGGCACAGTTTCTAGGATAAGTAGATGCTCAGTAAATGTTTGGGAAGTGAAAGATGGTAGCTCAGCGAGAGAGCGCGTCAAAGGATGAGTCTTTTCCAAAATGGGAAAACCTACATGTGGTTTAAATAGAGGAGATGAGATGAGCAGTAGGAGAAATTAAGAGAGAAGGGGGCTCACTAATACCAGATCAGTATCCTGGAGGATTCAGAAAGAGTGTCGTTTTTTTAACTTTTATTTATTTTAAGTGTGGTTTTCCAGGACCCATCAGTCAAATAGTTGTTTCGATCTAGTTGTGGAGGGCGCAGCTTACAGCGGCCCATGTGGGGATAGAACTGGCAACCTTGTTGTTAAGAGCACCGCTCTCTAACCAACTGAGCTAACCGGCCGTCCCAGAAAGAGTATCTTTTTAAAAAGTGATGGTGTGAACTTTGGGAAAAAGAATAATTCCTCCTATGAAATAATATTCTGGTGAACCCCATGAAATTGTTTTGTTTGGGTTTTTGTAGATCAAAAATAGTCAAATAATGGTAATTTCATATGTTCAACTTAATATAAGGAAAAAAGGGTAGGATATGTTGTTTTGAGGTCAACATTGAGTCAACATTTCAGTTTAATTTAATAAATGTTACACAGCATCTACTATATGCCAGTGCCAAGCTGTGTGTTAGTTGCCAGATGTCTAAGGTACTGGATGTCTATGAAAAATTATGATGGCAGATGGTAACAAGGGGAAAGCTTAGAACAGCTTCTATGTAGAAGACACCAGGGAATCAACTGGCACTGAATGGCACGCCTGTCAAATAGCTGTGAGAGCCATGTTGTTGAAAACCAATCTCTGATAGGCAGAAACTATAAAATATGCTTTGTTCCTTTTTTCTAGTTCAGGGAGATGATGGCATAAAACATTGATTTTAAAACCAAATTTGAACAGGGAGGTCTTGGTGAAACTTAGTTTATTAGCACATTAAGAATTTTGTATTCTTCCAAGGCAGAGAATTATAGGGACCTTTGATATATATAGTGGAATCCTGGACATTCTAGCCAAAACGTTTCTGAATAACCTTAATTAAGGTATGTAACTATTTCATAAGTATATCATAATCATCATATCCCACATAGCCCTTTTTCTCCAGATTGCCTTACCTTCCGGTTGTTTCATCCCCTTCACATTCACTGCCTGTTTTCAGTGTGTGGATACCAAATTTTAAGGAATGTAAACCAAAAACTAAACCATTTCTGTATCTACATTTTCTTCAGCATGTCTTTTGATGAATGATATTGTTTATTTGAATCCCCTGAACAAAGATATTCTATATAGTGATAGAGGAATTAGTTATACAGATGTATGAATTGGTGAAAACTCATCAGGCTATATATATTTAAAGTCAGTTCATTTCACTATATGTAAATTATATCTCAATTTTTTTAAAAAAAAAAGGAAGAAGCAAGGACTCTAAGGAATACTGTTAATCATATTATGTACATTTACTTCTTTCTGATAGAGAGGCCTGAAAAAACACCTTGGGTAATAGACCCAAATAGTTACCCTCTGCTTAAGATCCTATGTGAACTGGGTGATTTCTCATTTCCTAAGTTGAATTTAGAGCTTTGCTTTCATGGTGAAAAGAATTGATTACAGAAACTATATAAATTATTGAATATGGTGTCGGCCTGGTGGCTCAGGTAGTTGGAGCACCGTACTCCTAACGCCGAGGTCACAGGTTGGATTCCCACATGGGCCAGTGAGCAGCGCCCTCTACAGCTAAGATTGTGAACAACAGATCTCCCTGGAGCTGGGCTGCCATGAGCAGCTGGAGGTTGGCATGAGCTGCCAGGGGCTGCTATGTGCTGCTGTGGTCTACCATGTGCCACCATGAGCGGCTGGTAGCCAGCATGAGTGGCCAGCAGCCAGTGAGTGGCCAGCAGCCAGTGAGTGGCCAGCAGCCAGCGTGAGTGGCCAGCAACCATCGTGAGTTGCTGTGTGCTGCTGTGCGCTGCCGTGGGCTACCATGTGCTACCATGAATGGCCAGAGGCCAGCGTGAGTGGCCGGCAGCCAGCGTGAGTGGCCGGCAGCCGGCAAGAGCTGCCGTGAGCTGAGCGACCGACTGCCTCAGCTTGGGGGAGCGCAAGGCTCATAATACCAGCACGGGCCAAGGAGCTGTGTCCTACACAACTAGACTGAGAAACAACAGCTTGAACTGGAGTGGGGAGGGGGAGAGGGGGTGGAAAGAGTGTACTCTTTAAAAAAAAAAAGTTATTGAATGTGCTTAAATATGGGTTGAGTACAGAAAATTTGGAAATGGCTGTTTTAAGTTATAAGGTAGAGAACAGTAGATGCCATTGACATTTCAAAAGTGCATGCAGTTTGTTAGGTAATTAAAGCTGTCATACTGGACAACACAACATGTATAATATTTATTAAACTATGTCTTTCAGAGGTGACATGTCAAATATAATTACTTTGGAAGGAATTGTCAATACATGTGACTTCTTTAGCCTCTTAATTCCTTAGTTCGATGAATTGTGCCCATCCTTAGCTAGATTTTAACTATGTTGGTGGTTTGAATGAACATTTTTGAGTCACTGTTTTAGAGCAATGTAGCCCACTCACTCTATGCTTATACAAATTCTATTTTTTGAAAACTTAACAGGAGTTTCGTGTCTTTTTTGCATTCTCTAGGATGCACCGACAATTAGAACATTAACTCTCATCTCAAAAACCATTCAAACTTTGGGAAGCTGGGGAAGTCTGTCCAAAAGCAAGGTAAGTCTTTACATCTCCTGCTTTTTATTCACATTTCTAAATGTTGTTCTACTGTGATCCCTTCTCCCTCACTTACTCCCTCCCAAATTAAAAACAAAGCAAAACCCAAAATACATATATATAGATTCTGTAGCTGTCTTTTAGGTAGATGTTGTATATTCGTCACCTGTTAAAGGAAATAAATTCATTTAAACTAATCTATCTAAACGGGGAGCGAGCCTAGTAAACAGACGCTAGTGCTTCCTGTTTATCGGTTTGCGCCCTTATCAAATGACAGCTTTTGAGGAAATCTTCAGCTCCACGCTCTTGAAAAATATGATTGAATCCTTTCAGGCCTTAATCTTCAGCTTTATTAAAAATACAGTCCATTATAGTCTTAGTTCTCTACTGAAAATATATAAATCCTCTGTGTGTTTTTTTTTCTTAGTCAAGTTTCAAGGAAACATTCATGTGTGAATTTTTCAAAATGTTTCAAGAAGAAGGATACATTATAGCAGTTAAAAAGGTATGATTGTTTTACTCTGGAAATGTTAACATTTCTTACATATAGCACTGGGAAAATAACATGTTTTATTATTCCTAGGTGTCAATCTCTGGTTTAAAAAATAATGTTTAAACTAACCATCAATTATAACAAGGCTGTCTTTTTCCCCATTTCTTCTCCTATACAAAACTACGGGTTTTTTAGCTGTGAAAATACCTAAATGAATTTTAGTGACAGCTGCTAGTGCCAGTATCTTAATGACACAAATTACATCTAGAGTAGGGCTTCTCAAAAGTGGCACTATTGGCAATTTGGTTGGATAATTACAGATTATAAGGGTCTATCTTGTACATTGTAGGATATTTAGCAGCATCCCTGGCCTCTACCCATTGGATGCCAGTAGCATGCCCCCAGTTTGACAACCAAAAATGTCTCTAAGTGGCCAAATGTCCTCTGAGAGACAAAATTGCCTCTGATTGAGAACCTCTGATCTAGGGGTAAAGGATTACTGTGTGCCTGACGTATAGTAGGTACTTAACTGCCATTGTAAAAATTTATGAATTATTGAACATTTTATAAATGATACAGGCTTGTGGCAGTAACCTGAGGAAAGTTACTGTAAATTAAAATGTACGAAAGCCTACAGTATATAACATCCTAACACAAGGCCTATAATATACAAAAATTACTGTACTTAGTAACTGAGAATGTTTTGACAGGATCTATAATTTCTTGAGTCTTTGGTTCTGAATCATTCTAAACAAAATTAACATTGTTGTAAAATCCTAAAAATTTGTTTAAAAAAAGTTATTTTGAAGTACATTTAAACTTGGCTTAAAGAAAACACTATAGCTTATTTATCACAATTCTAACTTAATGAATTCAAATTAGCAAGACCAAATTTTACAGATTTCATTCAATTTCTGCAGCATGGTTCACAATTGATTGGCAAGAGTATATTTTGTGGAAGTATGTTTGTGCTTTTTATTACACTTTTAAAATTCTTACAGGGACTCAATAAATGAAAGTGATAATTAAAAAAATTAAAGCCAGTTGGAATTTTTCATCTAGAATAGTGTAAGTTCAACCAAATTTTTTTTTAAGCATCCATTGAAGGCTTTTGAGGAGAAAGTCTTTCAAAAGAATAGGCAAAGAAAAAGCTACCCTTTTATTTATAGGACATTGTTGAAACATTTGTGGGACAGTGTAGGCAGACTTTTGTTGGCAAGATTATGATGTACTGTCTTTTGTTTTAGGGTTGTTTTTCCATTTTTTTATGACCTAGGCCATAGTAGCATCTGATTTTGTTTTTTCCTGATATAATCAGAATGTGTAGAGTTGATAAGGTCAGTGGAGAAAGCATTCAAGGATGCCAGTTTAGTCTGTTCCTGATCCACCCTGAGTCACCCACTCACATTCTCATGGACTGTCACCACAGTATGTCTCCTCAGATTTGGTTCTATTTTCCTAAACTAGCGTAGGATATTTTGTCCTAATATAAGAGTTTTCTTTATTATTCACTAGATAAGTCTGGATATGTGCAGTGTTATAAATTGCAAAACTTACAAAACGCAATTTCTTACTTCATATTGTTCTCACTAGTGACATTGACCTCTGCTCCCAAAGAAAATAGGTTATAACTCTGAATCCTTTACTATTCCTACAGTTTAGTAACGGTAACCTGGATAGGTCTATAAACAGAATGACCATGTAATTCAGTGTCAAAACCTGGATATTTTCAAGAGTAACAGGGAGTTCTATTGATTATGCTGGGACCACAGTTGTAGATAAGGACAGCCCTGAGCAAAATGGGGCCTATGTTCACCCTGCGTCTAGTCCCATCTTAATTACTGTGTTTTCTTTCACTTTGTATAACTATATTTACCCCATAATTCCTTATAAATATACAAATAAAGTTTAAAATGTAATAATTATCATAAATAAATAATAAGTATTGTCAAATAAATAAACCAGGGCCTTCAAGGGCAAAACTAAGAAATGAAATGTTCAAATCAGTGTGTTACACTCCGTTAGCAGGTGGCCCATCTGTGACAACTGAAGCTGGGATAGGATACTTCTTCTTCAGTTCCCTTGGATACTTGTTCTATATCACCCACGTATAATGCAAAAGAAACTCCGCTCTTATTGTGTCTCTTACCAAGATTTCCTTCCAGCAAACTAGAAGTAAACATTCCATTGGAAAACTTCCCAGTGTGGGTTCTGGCAGGCAATCTGCAGCTGGTCATAGGAGAAAATGGCTGTGCCCACAAATTCTACTTCACAGTAGGCACTGGAGCCTCAGTGTCATTCTTATTGGAATATACTCTGTTTTTGTTTATTTTTTTGTAAGTCCTAAATGGCACAACATAAGCAAAATATAAAGGAAAAAGCAAGGACGTGCATTTGCGGGACAAAATAGGATTCCTCTCTAAGAACAAGAATTGTTCTTGAAGTACTCATTTCCCTTTCCCACAACAGCCACACAGGAAGCTCTTGACCAGTCAAGGTAGCATATGTATGAAGCTAAATGCTCTTCACTGGGTAGCTTGCCATTGTTAGACACGGGTACTCCCAATTTTCTTGAGCCACCACATTCACACATTCTCCATAGGAAGTTTATAAATGGTGATTAGATTCGAGGTTATTCCAGAGAACCCAGTTATACTTCGGTCATAACTATGAAATACTGTCTCTCGGGCTAAAGTCAATTGTATATACTAGAAGTCAGCAAACTCTTTCTCTGTAAAAGGCCAGTGAGTAAATGTTTTAGGTTTTGCTGCCCACTTAAGGGCTCTGCCACATCTTCTTCTTTTTTGTTTTTGTTTTACAACACTTTAAAAATGTAAAAACGAGTTTTAACTCGTGGGCCTTATAAAAACAGGCTACAGGTTGAATTTGGCCCTCCAAGCCATAGTTTGATGATCCCTAATCTATAACATAGGTTCACAGTCCTATATCTAAAATCTTTGGGACCAGGAGTATTTCAGAATTCAGCTTTTCAAAGTTTTTAAAAATTGAGTATATGCTATGTATTATAATACTCCCAGTGGGACCTGGGACCGTACCCCATAATCAAACATGTTAATATTTATGTAGTAAATGTATGAATATTCACACTAAGTAGATTCATATAGACTATAAATAGTCTTATCCCAGTTCTGGTTAAGTTATACCCCTAAATTAGTTTACTGTAAATAAAAAGAAAAAATATTTGTGCTTTACAGATTCCAGAATTGCAGTTAAGGGATTATGGATTGAATTATTTCTACAGGGAATATATTCTGAGTTTTAAGTAATTTAAGAATAAACTTTTTAAAATTCCTGTCATATGTAAATTAGGGACTTCTGCTACAATTAAATATGCTTTTAGCTTTGTAAATTACAATTATGTGTATTCCTTAATAATGAAGAATTTTACAGTATTATCAGTGACATTTAAGATAAACTGAATTTATGCTATATCTTATCACAAAGTGTAATATTTGCCTATTTTCCCATTTAGTTCTTGGATGAAATTTCATCTACTGAAACTAAAGAATCCAGTGGTACGAGTGAGCCTGTGCACCTGAAAGAAGGGTAATTTAATGAAATTAAACAGTAAAGGCATGTTTTAGTTAGGACGTTAAGTACAAATAGCATGGGTCTGGGAATGAGGCAGTCTTGAGTTTTTGTTCCGTGCTAGAACTGCCTAAGTGACCTCAATCAGGTAATTTGCCCTCATTATCCTATAACATTATGCCAGATGGGTGAGATTCCTTGTCCATGCAATCCTAGGGTTGTTTTGCAAATATAATGAAATTATGGGTATTAGAGTACTTTGAAAAAGTACTAGCACTGTTCAGTCTTAGAATAGTGTTACCATTGGAAGTTAAAGGGGAAATCACTCATTTGGCCCTTTTAGTTCTGGATAGCACAATTATAAATATCAAATTAATTAAAGACTTTATTTTCTTAGTATGGCCAAAATAAATGCAAAGCTTATAAATGGCAAAGACATTTTAATATATTTAATACAATCTTATACAGCCTTTCATATTATTTAAAATTAAAGAGCAAGTTTTTGTTTTGGATTAACTATTTTAATATTTGTACCTAAATGTTTACATCTGTTGTTTTGGCAGTGAGATGCATAAAAGAGCTCAGGGAAGAACTAGGATTGGAAAAAAGAACTTCAAGAAACGGTGGTTCTGCTTGACAAGCAGAGAGCTCACCTACCACAAACAGCCAGGTAGTTGTGTTTATGCTTTATTGTGGGGCCTCTTCTTTCCTGGTTCTCAGTAATGATTTCTTTTTTGCTGCTTAACGTGACTCTAGTGAATCTTTTCACTAATAAAACTATAGTTTATTGATTCTCACAGTGATGCATACACACTAAGAATGGAATAAGTGTTTGACAAGTGGCACCATGTAAATTACATTTTTCTCACACATGCTCTGTTTTTTAAAAATCCCCAGTAAATCCCTGCTGTTACAATCAATATATAAGGAACAACATTTAGATCTCTTAGAACTTAGAAGTTTCTCTAACTCTCAGAGTCAAATGGTTAAGAATCAGTATCAAATAAAGGAGAGTACTTCAGTGATTTGCTGGATAATATCAACCAAAAATTCCCATAGTCATACCATAAATTGTGATTCCTGTAAAGTTATAAGATTCATTGTAGACTTTGGCCAAGCCAACTCCAAGATGGGAGTTTTAATAGTCTGCCTCCTGAGAAAGCACAAATAGGCTATCTGTGTGAAGAAAGCTATCTTTCTACGGTGTGATGTGAAGGCTTCAGAGAGGCAAAGTTTCTCGGTGGACTGACACAATGCTTAAAATCTCCATTGTCAGTTTATTTCATTGGGTTAAAGCATTACCTATAAAAGGCCATTAGCTTCTTCTGATATCTTAGCAAGAAGAACTTAGTATCTAGATTATAGATCACATACAGTAGAATCCTTTTTATTCTAAGTGATCAGGATCCAAAGATGTTCACTTAACCAAAAAGGTCAGTTAAAGCAAGAAACATTTTAAAAGAAACAAAAAGATACATACATATTTTAAATATTTGTATATTTGTTTCCAATCTTTTCATAGAGAGCCAAGATCTTTTCTTTGAGTATGGATTTATAGATTGGATTTCCCTTCTGTCTTGTGCAAATATACACCTAATGCATCAGTTTTCAGGTTAATTTCTCCAAAGTGAAGCTAGAACTTAAATACTTGAAAAGTAATCCAAATACAGAATCCTTTTAGATTTTCATGATAGTCACCCTAGTCTTTTATAACTCTATGTAAATCAACCTTATTTGTGTGTGTCTGAGTCCCCTTTTTGGAAGCTTTTCAGAGCACTTGCCTGATTTTCAAATAAATAATAAGCCTGTTAGTAGGAGGCACATCACTTTATATATATTTCAGTAAGTTAAAATTATAACATGGAAAAATGGGATAAATAGGTTTGGGAACAAGCCCAGTGGACTTGGTAAGCAAAAAAGCCTAACCAATGGAACAGAAGGATACAGGCTTAATAGATAGTAGCCTAGCAACCATGGGATGTTTAGCATCCCATGAACGTCATTTAGTATGGTTTACAGAGGAAATGGGGAGTCTCAGTTAGTCTATCAAATCTGTTAGGTAAAGATCTCTTATGAGAGCTTCTGCTATAAATTCTGAACGGATAAAACAAAACCAGATATAGGATACCTTCAAGAGAATGTAAACTCAGTTAAATGGAGCTTAAGAATAGTTAAGTTACTCACTTTACTCAGTTAAGAAGAGTAGCGTGATAATAACATTTTTTTGTTTCATAATTTCTTTGAATGGCCTAGCCAAAATGGCTGTTTATGTCCAAATATATTAGTAAGACAGACAAAACCAAATGCATTTTATCTTTAGGCACCCAATTTGTTATGGCATGTAAATATTCAAATGATTAAACATCAGTAGGCCACATACTTGCCCCTCCAGACAGCATGTTTTAGGCTAAGCATATTTTGAATGTTTTAGAAGTTACAGCTTATGTTGAATACTATATAAATGTTCTCACATATATAGCAACATTTAAAAAAAATCACTGTTATAATGGGCTAATTATGTTTACATTAATGGTACATTGATACAAAATTTAAATTAAGTTAGTCATTCTCCATGAATAAATTAGCTATTTTTTTCCTCATTGAAAGCATTTTCTAATCTAAGCCAATATTCTAAAGTCTTTGGGGTTAAGACTTTGAGACTAAGATGATAGCTTTTAGGCCCTTTTTACTCTAGAAAAATGCACATACAAACTAAACCCAAAATTTTGCATATAATTTCAGAGAGTTCATAGACCCAAAGTCCATTCACAACTCTCAAGAACCTCTATTGTATCCAGTGATTTTAGGAGAATAAAATTTTGTAGAATGATTAGGCTACTCTAGATATAAAATAGAAACATTAGAAGTTACATTGTTTCCAGACGTTAAGAAATTTAGCATGACATTGGAGGAGTGAGCTCTGTCATAAGAAGTTGTGAGATTATTTACCAAAGCCTACAATTTTAAGCATCCATGCTTGTTGCTTTAACTATTTTGATGGATTTTTCCAAAATGTATTACATGCTTCCTTGCCTCCTAAAAAAGAGTTCATTGAACGTAAGTTAACATTTTCTAGAAGACTTGGGGCTATCATTGATAATATTAATTACTATATTGTGCTGTGATTTAGTAATGTCTTCAGGGCTGCTTATGGGTGTCTGCAGCTGTTTAGTCCCCAGCTAAATGCCTTGGACTGCTGTGCTTTTTTGTGTTCTTGTATTTGCTTTATACTTTTTTTTTCTATCCCCTTTATGTTTAGGCTGTCACCTTAAATTTCTTGTGCTGTTAGTGAAACATAATGTAACATCTCACTTCCATCTCCATCACCCACCTTCATTTTGTATTGCTAATATACTGTGAGTCAGGATACAGGTACTGTGTTTGTTAAAATTATGCATAAGATTAAGTCTTTGAAAACTTAAGGACTTTCCTCTATGGATAAAATACATAGGCTTTGTATTCCCTGTTTGGTTGTTCAACAAATGTTTTGCTTATTGCCTGTTTCCTTGCTGCTTTCTGGATAGCCAAGACTACTAGTTAAGTCTCTTGCTCCACTTGCTATGTGACTTTGGTGTCTGTAAGCATTCCTCCCAAATTTTCTGTGACCTAGCTCTAAATCATTGAGTCCTTCACTTTGTTCTCTTACTGGACACTAGTATTCTGAATTTTTCTACCACTTAGAATCAAATAATACAGCCTTTTTCCAGTTTATATATTGGAAAAGCAATTAATAGAATGTTCTCATTTTTAAGGGTTTTTCTCAAACAAATTATTAAATTTTTGATGCCTGCTTGGGTAATTACTAACAGCAATAGTAAGCAACAAATCTTCAATAGAACTAAATTAACATGTGGCAAATGAATATTACAGGGTACTCAGTCAGCTGTCAGTCATGATTACCTTGACAGTTTTTTATAGACCCATGTGCTTGTGATTATGGTTTTTCATATTGCTCTATTTTAATGCAGTAGTCTTCCACAAGTAAAAGTCCTTCTAGTTGTATGTTGGAGCCAAATGAGATACTGATGTTCCAGCCTCTTCCTGTCTCATCCAGCCTCATCTTTTGCTTTTTCCACATGTCACTTCACCAGCCTAGCTCTTGTAATTCCTTTAACTTGTACTCTTTTACATACATGCTTTTTGCGTATGCTCTACCTAGAAATCCCTTTCTTTCCTTCTTCCAGTGGTTTGTTGTCCTTTAAGCCTTAAGTCGTGTTAGCTCTTTTTTTTTAAATCAATAATATGATTCTTTTTTTAATTGGGGAATATTGGGGAAGAGTTTGTTTTTCCAGGGCCCATCAGCTCCAAGTCGTTGTCCTTCAATCTACTTGTGGAGGGCCCAGCTCACTGGCCCACGTGGGAATTGAACTGGCAACCCTGTTGTTCAGAGCTTGCTCTCTAACCAGCTGAACCATCCGGCCGCCCCCAAATGTTAGCTTTTTACAGAAGTCATTTATAAGCCGCTAGCTGCCTCAGTTGAGCTATTCCCTTACTGTGTTTCTTTATCACCTTAGTAATAACTTCTGTCACACTGTGTGGTCTTTCTCTTCCCCTGGTCTTTAAAATCCTCAGTGGTGGGGCCGGCCCGGTGGCTCAGGCGGTTAGAGCTCCCTGCTCCTAACTCCGAAGGCTGCCGGTTTGATTCCCACATGGGCCAGTAGGCTCTCAACCACAAGGTTGTCAGTTCAATTCCTCGAGTCCCGCGAGGGATGGTGGGCTCCGCCCCCTGCAACTAAGATTGAACACGGCACCTTGAGCTGAGCTGCCGCTGAGCTCCCAGATGGCTCAGTTGGTTGGAGTGCATCCTCTCAACCACAAGGTTGGCGGTTCAACTCCCGCAAGGGATGGTGGGCTGTGCCCCCTGCAACTAGTAACGGCAACTGGACGTGGAGCTGAGCTGCGCCCTCCACAACTAAGACTGAAAGGACAACAACTTGAAGCTGAACGGCACCCTCCACAACTAAGATTGAAAGGACAACAACTTGACTTGGAAAAAAGGCCTGGAAGTACCTACTATTCCCCAATAAAGTCCTGTTCCCCTTCCCCAATAAAATCTTTAAAAAAAAAAAAAATCCTCAGTGGTAGGGACATGTTTTTACTTCCTTCATTAAAGCAAGTCAATGTTTTTAATAAATGGTGTTCTTCAAAGAAGACCATGTGTTCTGGATATGCTATCACCTTAATTACGTTAAGAACCACAACACCAGACTTCTAAAATTTTCACTAAGCATATAGATTATTAACAAATTCGTCTCTGAAATTCTTTCCTGTGTTCTCCAGACTTGCTTAGATAGTGTCCACTTTTGGGAGACCTGACATACTCATACGCAGGTACATACATACAGTCTACATAACTTCCACGTGATTGCAAATGTTCTAGCTCATATAGCATGTGGACAATATAAACGAAATTTCCGTAATGTTTTCAACAGAAATCTCCATACATTTGGGTTGACTTGGTTTTTACCTGCTCACATTTTCATACACAGGGCTGGCTCTGCAGTATTTTTTTCTCTATATTTTCTTTGGTAGCAATGGAAGTGGTAAAAATGGATCACATTCTGGATCTATTTTGAAGATAGCACTCACAAGTTCGCTAGAGAATCCTATACCGAGAGCAGAGCGAAAGAGGCAGGACCCCGTCCTGTCCAGCACTTTTTCTTATATAACATACTCGTCTTTTTCCTGGATTCATTACTTATTTTGCAGGAATACTTTCTTGAGGAATTATTTCAGATTGGCTTGATGACTGATAAATTTTCTGAGTCCCTATGTATTAAAAAAAAAAGGTCTTTATTTTTACCCTTACTCTTGAATAATAGACTGAATTTAAAATTATTTTCCCTCAGAACTTTGAAGATATTACTCCATGGTTTTCTAGTTTCCACTGTTGCTGGTGAGAATTTTGACATCAATCTTACCATTCGTAGTCTTGATTCTTCTTCCTAGAAACTCTTAGGCCTTTCTTTAGCCTTCAACTTCTAATATTTTACAGCCAAGTGTCCACATGTTGTTTTTTATTCCATTTGCTCAGCAGTTAATGAATTCTTTCAATCTGAAGATTTCTACCTTTATCTCTTTTTAATTGGTAATTTTCTCCTGAACAGTCTTTCTATTCTGTTTTCTGGAATTCTTACTAGATGTATTGAAACTGCTTAATCCATCCACCATGGCTCTTAACTTTTTTACTTTCTGTTTCTTTGTGTTTTTGAAGAGTCCTCAGTAAGATCTTCCATTTTACTATTTTACCTTGTAATTCATTCCATTTAACACTATTTACTGTGAAATTAACTCTAGTGACATCATGGACAGTGTATGTGCCTGGGGGCCATGCACTTTTTCTATGTAAGCCATATTATAATTTGTCCAGAAATGAACAAATACAGCAACTGTAGGGTATATGCCTGCTTTGTGTATTCACGAAATCTGAAGCTAGAAACTTCTGCCAAATTTGTAAACTCTCTGTGATCTCTGTAGTGCCCCCATGTAGATCAGTACCCAAAGACATGGCTTCTCTGCCCCCCAAGTTATTATACCTCTGATTTCCTCAGATGTCATTCTCTTAGTTGCATGTGTGTCCTTCAGAGTTTAGTGATTTCCTCATCTGTTTGGTGATTTTCTTTTAATTGGTGATTTGCTCATATTTGTGTTTTACAGTTAGATCACCTGCTTGAGTGTTCAGTAGCTTACCCCAGTGATTACAAGGCCGGGGCAAGGGTACTGGCGCTTGTCTCCTGCTGTGGCAGCTCTTTCCCTCCTGAGGGCCAGCAACTACCTGTGACATAGCACTGTTCTGCAGCCCAGTATGCATCCTTGCTGCTTCAGCCTGGGACATATGCCGCTGCTGACTGCTGCTTAGCACAGCTAGTGGGTTGGGGGAGAGGGAGGAGCTAATTGGCCCAGCTGTTTCAGATGCAGCTCACCTACTTACTAATCATCCTGAGGTATGTCTGTCTGAGTGTGACCATTGACTGTGGCTTGAAGCTCCCTCCTAACCAGCCCTACTTTTGCAGATGTCTTCTTCTACATGTGGCTTCTTTCAGTTTACTCCCTCCCCACCTCACCACTGCCCTTCCTCCTCTGCTGCCATAAATTTGATTTTGTCTTCTTCCAGGAGCCTTTTCTTATTTTCCCGGGCATTTATGATCTATATTTGTTGAATTTAAATGTCGTTTCCTCAGAAAAGTTTTCCCTAACCACCCAGTTTAAAGTAACTTCCCAGTTACTTCTATCAAATCACCGCGGGTTATTTTCAGTATAGCATTCATCTCTCCTTAATATTTATTTGTCTTTTATCAGTCTTTCCAGACTTAAATGTAAACTTCTTTAGGGACCTTGTATGTTCTGTTTACTGCTATGTTCTAAGTGCATAAACAGTGTCTGGTGTATGGTAGACATTCAATGTATGACCGTTGAATGAAGTGACTTGATGTTTTGTTTTTTAAAAAAAAACTGTATATCACATCCACTTGAATTACATAAATTTTAGATTTTACACTAGGAACTAGGCTTAGCAAATATTCTATGTTAGCCTCTCTGTTCAACACAAAAAACCTTTACTAACCTAATAATTATCTTAGACCAGAAAGCTACACATTAATCCCTGGATTAAAATGTAAAGGTCTTAACCTCCAGCATGTCAGTCCACATGTCATTAAAGTCTGGGTGGAGGGGAAAGCAAAGCTTTGATTTTCTAAACAACAACATTACAAGATGACCAGGAAAAGTTGTGATTCTGTTTGTTTTTCGTTTCTATGACTACATGAGGTCAAGTCTATTCTCAGGTAAATTGTACGTTGAAGTACATCATATCCTCGTGCCATATTATTATGGAGCTCCTTCAGCAAACCCAAATTTCAAATTCTTAAACTAGGTTAAATATTCACTCTACTAAATAAAGGTTTTACTTTTGTTTCCTGTATCTCTTAGAGTAAATTTGGTAGCTCTAGTCAGCTGACCAGCCAATATGTGATAGTAATGAACAATTTTTCAATGTAAAAACACTATTTTAAGGGTTAATCCCTTAATTAAATATTAGAGTGGAAAAACAGAAAAATCTGCTTAGGTACAGTCAGATCAGCTGTTAATGTAATAACTCCATAAAAGAAAATTCCATGTCTTAGCAAGTTTTGAGTAGGCCTCTATGATTAAGTATATTATCTCTTTCAATCCCCATATAATAAATATTACAAAATATTAAAACATTTTTAATTTCTACATAGAAGTCAAATTTATTCCCACATTTTTCCTTGAAAATGTTTTAATTTTATATTGAAAAAAGAGAAAGTCACTTTATAGAAAACAATCAAAATTCATCTGTTCCATAAAACAAAAAAATATTTTTAAATGCGCCATTTGGAAATCTTATACTCCTATACCATCAAGAGGGTAAACTTAAACTTTACAGAATTAGCTTCTCATCTTTATAATTCTGAAGGAAATTATTTTAATTTTGTCATACTTCTTTTATTAGGCAAAGATGCAATTTACACAATTCCAGTGAAGAACATTCTTGCTGTGGAAAAACTGGAAGAGAGCTCTTTCAACAAGAAAAATGTAAGTTACAGATATAAAGCTTTTTAAACTGTATATATTACTAAGTTGAGAATTTTGAAGAAGCTGGTCGTTTTAGTATTTGCCATTAATCATTACTATTTTATTGTATAATTGCTGGTTAGAACTCTGTCTTAAAAATATCCGTTATTGTTGATGCTTTGTATAGTCAGTCTGCCTACAGTATTAAGTTAAAGGTACTTTTCTCATCATTACCCTATTGAAACTTCTCAATTTGACATTCAAGTCTTTTTTTTTTTTTTTCAAGTTTATTGGGGTGACAATTGTTTGTACAATTACATAGATTTCAGGTGTACAATTCTGTATTACATCATCTATAAATCCCATTGTGTGTGCACCACCCAGAGTCAGTTCTCCTTCCATCACCATGTATTTGATCCCCTTTACCCTCATCTCCCACCCCACTCCCCCCTTACCCTCTGGTAACGACATTCAAGTCTTTAATAATATAGTCTCAAGCAATCTGTGCCATCTTCTCATCTGCTACCACTCAGTACATGTCATTATACTAAAGCCAACCAAGATGATTTCCTTGTTTCTCTGTATTTTCCCACTGCTTTGCCTTTACTCATACTTTTTCTTCCATCTGAAATTCCCTCCCTTTATACTGTTTATGTGATAGTCCATTCCTTTGGGCATGTGTGGCTTCTAAAAATTATATAATGTTGTACTATTTAGTACATGTGACTCAGATTGTCCTTGAGACTAACTTGCTTGAAAAGTAACAATTCATAAGATACCTGAGCAGTTACCTAGCCAAGCAAACTATGTTTCTGTTATATACCTTTTCTGTTTTGCTCTGTGTGTTGGTTTTTAGACTGTCACTAACTTTTTATCTTAATTGCCTATGAAGATGTTCCAAGTAATACATACGGAGAAACCACTCTATGTCCAGGCAAATAATTGTGTAGAAGCTAATGAATGGATAGACGTACTCTGCAGGGTGAGCCGATGCAATCAGAACAGGCTCAGTTCCTATCACCCCTCTGCATATATAAATGGAAGCTGGCTCTGCTGTCAGGAGACCAGTGAAAACGCTGTCGGCTGCAAGCCATGTACTGCGTAAGTTTTCTTTCTGACTAAAAAAAGCAATGTTTCAGTTGTGGTATATCTATACAATGGAATACTGTTGACACATAAAAGGGACTGAAGTACTGATACATGCTACAACACACGTGAACCTTGAAAACATGCTAAGTGAAAGAAGCCAGACACAAAGACCATATACTGTATGATAACATTTATATAAAGTGTCCAGAATAGGTAAATTCATAGAGACAGAAAGTAGATTGGCAGTTGTGAGGGGCTGGAGGGAGGGAGGAATGGAGACTGCTGATGGATACAAGATTTCTTTTGGGGGTGATAAAAATGTTCTCAAATAAGTAGTGCTGGCACAAGTCAGCAAAAAGGGGCAATGTTTAAATAGATGTATAAACCTGAGCAAGATATCAAGGAAGAAGGGCTTAGCATTCTCATTTTTAATTGTATGGAACAGCCATTGTCGCCCTATAGACTTAAGAAGTAATGTAATGTATTGGTATTGTGATGAAGCATAGGTTATGAAAATGATTTCACTTTAAAATTCCCCTCCTTTTGATTAGGGTCACATAATGACCAAACCTCTTGGCCCTGTGTAATTGTCAAACAAGACTAGATTTCTGAGGTTCCTTATGCAAAATTCTGTGAGTTTGTTTTTTAGTCTCAAATCATCAAAAGTCTTTGGCATGTTAACAAAGTGAAATTTTTCCAATGTCTTTAATTTCATTTTTACCATAGAGGTGTCCCTGCAGACATCCAAATAGATATTGATGAAGACAGAGAAACAGAAAGAATTTATTCCCTTTTTACCCTCAGTTTACTTAAGCTACAGAAAATGGAAGGTAAATGTACAATTAAAATATTTTTATGTAACTATGATCCTTAATTGCCAATTCCTATAGTGTTGCTTTGGCATTATCTTAAAGTTGAAAATACTCATAGGTTTACCAAAATGTTACTTTATATGAAAGTTGACAAACTCCCATGAATTATCATAGATAATTCATGAAAAATACTGTTTTTGCATAAATGTGATGATCATAATTAATAAAATGTGAATGTATTTGGGTTATCAATGCATTCCCGGGGGGGGAATCTCCCCAGCTTGAGACACTTGAAAAGTTCTTACTTATGCTACAAATTACCTTTATGGAATATAGTTGTCTGATGAGAGACTTTGCTGCTCCTTGTAGAGGCTTGTGGAACTATAGCAGTCTATCAAGGACCACAGAAAGAGCCTGATGATTATTCTAACTTTGTAATCGAGGATTCCGTAACAACCTTTAAGACAATTCAGCAAATAAAAAGCATCATAGAGAAACTAGATGAACCTCATGAAAAGTATAGGAAGAAAAGATCAAGTAGTGCAAAATATGGGAGCAAGTAAGTATTTTTAAGAAACTTTAAACATATTTTTAAACATAGTTTGAGATTGCCTCTGCTACTCTGTACTCATACCTGGAATGCAGGCCTCCTGCTTCCCTTCCTCTTTCAGGGCCCAGCTCAGAACCTTTCTCCTGTGTAAGAGCTTCCCTGGCCACTCTCACAGTGACCTTTGTCTTTTCAATTCTGGTATCATTTCCTTATGTTGATGCTGTACTTTATCATCACTTTTAATGTTATAGTCCACTGTAATTCATTAAATTGAATACTCAGTAGCTTGTTGTTTTGTTTTTACTGATTCTCTTCCTTTCTGATTATCTCCCACCGTGCTTTATACATATGTACTAAAAAAGAAAGGGAAGGAGGGAAGGAAGGAAGGAAAGAAGGAGAGAGAGAAAGAATCTGCTGTAAAGGTTCCAGAAGTATTTTATAGTAGATTTTTGGATCCATCTCAGATGTAGATGGATAACAACACAGCTAACATTTATTTGTTGGGAGCTTATTCTAGCACCAGGCACTGTGCCTAACTCTACATCACATCACCTAGATTGTTTTTAGCAGCAAGTAACAGAAAATCATCAGCGTACCAGTGGAAGTGGCTTAACCAGTAAGAAAAATTTTAATCTCACAAATTAAGTCCTAGTTTCTACAGTTGGTTAATTCGTCAGCTCAACACATCAAGGGAAGCATTCATCTCAGTCTGTTGAGATCTTGCCTCCTCTTTTTGGCTCAGATACATTTTTATAAAAATTCTATAAAACAAACAAAAAGGACCATCCGGCCACTCAGCCATTCTCAACAAGATGATTTCGGTCTTCTTCAGGCTATATGGTCACAGATGGGCTATAATAGTTCAGAGCCTCACACTTTTTTTTTTTTAATGTATTCAAGTCCTTTTTCCATTATTTTTTTAATTTTTATTTTTAATTTTTTTTTATCTTTGTTTTTTTAAATTTTATTGGGGAACAGTGTGTTTCTCCAGGGCCCATCAGCTCCAAGTCATTGTCCTTCAATCCAGTTGTGAAGGGCGCAGCTCACTGGCCCATGTGGGAATCAAACCAGCAACCCTGTTGTTCAGAGCTTGCGTTCTAACCAACTGAGCCATCTGGCCGCCCCACGCCTCACACTTTCATATAATAGTTCTGGGAGGCAGAGAAAAAGCAGTTTCTCCTCACGAAGAGAAAAGAACCTTATCTAAAGTTACCCAGCTTCCCTAGGAATGCAGGGCTGCCCAGTACCAGCACTGCAATCAGGTTTCTGTTTATACAGGAGTAAATAAGGAGGGGATGGTGCTTAGACCAGCAAATAAGTGGCAAATAAGTGTTTGCCAACTTTCATTGATCCTCACATCAGCCCAACCTGGTTATACCCCCATTTTATAGCTAGAGAAACTGAGGCTCGGGGAAGTTAAGTGCCTTGCTCGAAGTCACACAGCTGATTAGTAAGATGGTGTTTAAATCCTGGCCCCACAATTTTAAGTATTCTTTTAAAATTATGTGGATTAATAATTATATTTGTGGTTGTTGAACAATCAAAATCAGTTTCACAGGTATAAATCTTTATGTCTCCCGGATAGAAGGCTCAGTGCATTAAACAGGTTATTATAAACATCCTCATTTTGTCTTTTCTACATCAGCGTAATTGGTTCTCTTCCAACAGTGGTCATGCAGTTGTGTAGCCCCACGAAGTTTCCATATAAGGTTCTAGCTCATGCTCCACCATCCTTTTAAAATAGTAACTCCCCGTCATACCCACACACACTATACTCCTTCCCAGCTTTATTTTTCTCTATTAAAAATTATCAGTCACTCTTCTATTACTATTTTACTTCTTCATTTTATTTTCCTCATGCTAGAATATAAGCTCCATTCAGGCAAGAGTTTTGACTATTTTGTTAACTACTGTTACCGTAGCTTCTAAAACAGTGCCTGACATTTAATAGGTGATCAGTAAATACTTGTTGAATTAATGAAATAAGACTTGTCATGAGAGATTGTTAAGGGAAAATGATAAATACTTAATGGATACTATGAGATATTTGTCACTTTTTAAAATGTTACATTTTTTTAACTTTTGAAAAATGACTTTCTTTTTATTATTTTCTAGGGAAAATCCAATTGGGAAAACATCTTAGAATTTGTCCAATTAAATCAGAAGAACTGGAAAATTTTTTTTGTTTTTCAATTCATCATATATTTTGTTCATAGTATTTAAGAATGAACATTGGCTTCAGTGTCACCTGCATTCACATTGTATTTAATATTTAATAATTGAAATTAACTGTTTGGGAATCCTGGTATTGATGTATTACTAGAGAATTTGAAATCCAAGATTTCCCTTCATATCTTACGAGTTGAAAGCCATGTTTCTAAAACTTCTTTTTAATAGAAAGAATCTTCCTAAAGAAGCTTTGTTAAAAAAAAAAAGGAGAACTCTTCTGTAACAAGAAACCATCTCTTGTAACACTCCATGTGCTGTGGACTTTTCACTACCATTAGTGCCTGCTCTATACTGCCGACATTGTGTTGTTTTACTAGAAAATCTCAGTCCATGACAACTCAGAGCTTTCCAGGTAGTTCACCTAGACCCTCCCTCTTCAAAAAAGAAAAAACATAAAAGTCTTTTCCTTTGGTTGATTAGTCATTACAGATTACATTTAGGGCAGGGACAGAAACTTGAGAAAACGGCCAGAGTAGCCTTGAAAGTTGGTAGATCCTTTTGCCTATTTAAAGATGTAAACAGAACTCAGATAGGAAGAATCAGGGAACATGTACTATAGTGTGCGTCTTGTTTACATTTGAGATGAGTGATAGCAGATGAAATAAAAATGAGACCACTAAATTTTTTTTTCATTGTTTTAAATATCAGGTACTCATTCTCTTGACTTGAGAGTTCCAGTTCACATGACTTGTTAGGACATCTCTTCTGAAAAAGAAGAGAAAGTAAACAGTGAATGAAGGTGGTGGTGAAGTCAAAATCACTTGACTTCACCTGTTGTTCCATATTATTATAAGGACCACCGTAGGGATGCCCTCCTCCTGGTGTGACTAGTAGCGGTTGGAGAGCTAACTAACTTAAGAACAGTCACTCGGCGCACTTTAATAATCTGGGCTGCCCCAGATTTTACTTCAGATACTCCATGGTATCTAATCTTTATGATCAGTTGAATGATCAGTGTTTAAATCTAGAAATACCGCTTTCCTGAAAATGTTTATATTTCATTGCTGTTTGCTTATTACCTGCTAGCCAAATGGAATTTGGGCAAGCAACTGTTAGAATCCTGTTTTTCCCTGATAATTTACTTTTATCTTAAAAACCGTAACTGTAAATAAGCAGTCAAAGCAAGTTGCCACCTTGAGTTAAGAGGGATACACTTTTCTTCATCAGTATTAAAAACCATGGTACTCTTATTTTGTCTTTTTAAAAGCAAACATTTTCTAAATGTGGTACTTTGAACCTTGGAGTATTTATACATCTTTGTTTAAAACTGTGACTTATTAATGTAAGTCTAGCAAATAGTGCTTTTTTTGTTTCCCTGAGCATAAGCTATATTTTAAGATACACTTTGCCAATTATACAATTGGTAATTGCTTTTAAATTATATTGTTACTAGGTCGTTATTTTTAAAGACCATTGGCGCACAATCCAAGTTGTTCCATAAATGATTATACCAGAGCAATGTATTTCCCTAAATGACTTGTGAAAATCAGTTGGTTTTATTTAAGAAACAGTCTTAGTCTACATTATGGTAGGTTATTCCTGGCCCATTTTAAAGACAAGTTTGAAAGAGTCCTTTAAATTTTATGAGCCTGTAGATTCTGTATACTGATTTATAAATGTGAAGGAATTTAACCATTTAATAAATTTGTTATTGGTGAATTTCATTCAGATTGAAATTTCCTTTTAAGAGTCTCTGAAATGTCTACTTGAAAAGGACATGTGAGCATTGCCAGGTACCACCCATTTATCTTTAGTGGTTTTTTAGTCATCTGCTATATTTTTCAAGGCAAAAGAAATATTCTTCTGATATTTATAATACCAAATTCCCAATTATGATGGTTTTTAAAGTTCATGGCATTATACAAAGGGACCAATGCTGTGTGGATGCATAACGCCGAATTTGAAGGAAAGAGTTCAGTCATCTAGTTGTTTTCTTCAAATGACACTTTCAAACAGCCAGTTGACTGGAATTAACCAACATTGCACAGCCTAAAAAGAAGTAATGTGAAGTTAATTTTCTTTGAAAGTCTTCTGGAATAAGAGACCATGTCAGTAGGACCCTAGATAATCAAGGTACTTGCTTCTGAGGGCCTCAGTCCTCAGCTGTTACTTACAATACTTTGATATTTTTTACTACCTGATCTGCTTTCTCTGCCTTTCCCACATTTGAAAAAATACATGGCAGCTCACTTCACCCTAAAACCTGAAAACCCCAAGAAGGAAAGAAAGCGATAATACAGAGAAACTTTTGCCATAAATGCCAGTTCTGGTTCTTAGCATAGCCATTTCCATCAGTGGAAATTTTGGTGATCTGTTGCCTATTTCGTTGTTTTTGGGGGGGTATTGTTTAGCTTTGTTTTTTTTAATACTCATTTAATAAAATGATGGGCAATAGCAAAGTTTTTTACTCCCAGAAATATAGTTTATCAAAGTTAACGATTTTATTTGCCAAAGAAATATGTTTATATTATAGTATCGCTGGTCATATTAAATGTCAAACGAGGCTTTCCTTATTATACAAAAAAAGGTGACGAATGATGTGGCTTTTGTTTCTGTTTCTGAAGCCTAATTTCATTTATCAGAAAGGCTCATTTATGCCAGATTTTAGAGAGCAGATTTATTTTTTTTAAGTAAAAGCACCTTTAATTTGTTCTAACGGTACATCCTGTAAAGACAGAATGCAACAAAGCCTTTTAGGTGGCCTTACAGTATGTGAAAAATACAGGACTCATTCTAGAGTTAAATTACCTGTCTTGATATTATTTGCTTCCATTTTTATAAGTTTGAAATTAATATGTTGCTAGTAAATATTGGTTTTTACAGTGTGCAGTTTAAAAATGTAAGTTATCAAAACTTAATGTAGTAAATTTGTGTAACCATGTTGTATTGTTGAGAATGTATTTTTATTTAAAATTTATTTTCTTATCAAGAGTATTATAAAAATTAAAAACTTTTGTAACTGTCGCTTGGAAATAACTCAAAATAAATTACAAAAAGCCTGTCCATTCTTTGTGAGCTCTTTCTAATTTATTTAGGAATTCTTGTTTAAAATTATTGTACCTTGCCTATTAGTAAGGGAATAGCAAATGTGAGAAATCCTCAATTACAAAGAATACTGAAGCAATCTGGGAAGGCCTCAGTATTCTTGCCTTTAACTAGGCTGATTTTTGATGGACTGTGGTCGTTAATTTGTTTATTCATCCAGCAGACTTGTTTTGAAGACCTACAGTGTGCCATGCAGGACCCTGTCATTCCCTAGAGCCATGCAGGTCCCATGTGTGGGAATATATTCCGCTCCTGTCTGGGCAAATAGTTTGGAGCTGAGGTTTTCAGCCTGTTAGACTTTTTGAAGAATGCTACATTCTATTCTTCTCAAAAAAGTCAACTCATTCCTCAGGTCCTGCATTGACTACCGCAGTTGAGCCTACCCTGTAGCTCACCTCTGGATGCATCCCTCTGTGCATCCCTCTGGATGTACTAATTTGAACCATGTCATGCCATTTTGCTGAATTGTCTCGAGAATATAGTGACAGCACCAACAACCAGGTTAGTCAGTAACTTGTGCCGCCAACAAGAGAAGCAAGAATACTTCCCCATAGTGCTTCAGCAGCCCTCTTTAGCATCTCTAAATAAACCTCCATAAAACTTAGCCCCGCAACTCCAGAAAAGGTTAAGGTTAATAAAGAGGAAGGAATACGGTTCTGAATCTCTAAGGATCTTACTTTTATTGAAGCACTAGAATCCCATTTCATACTAGCCCATATATTAGAATAGAACTTGTCAAAAACATTAAAGACAGGGTTCTGTGATGTAACCAGGCTAGTGTTTTTAGAGGACGGGCCATACTTGAATTGAGTTTCCCATTCCAAAGTCCATGTTTCCAAGATGAGAGGCACCTGAGGCCAAGCAGAGTCCCTTTAGGTGTACACAAGAATAAGACACGACATAGCTTCGCACAGCTGTGTTCCGGTTACTGCTGAGTTTCTCTGCTACTCCAAGGCAATGGCCAGTGCTGACCTTTCAGAGAATAGCCTGTCGTGGGTAGACATGACATGCTTCCAAATAAACTGACCAATGTTCAGAGACCTTTAGTCTTGATTTCTCACAAATTCTCATCTGAGGTTTGTTCTTTTGTAGCGAAAAGGTTCATTCTTTGGCTTGTCATTTTGCCACTTGACTTTGTTAAGTTTGGTGAAACAATTTGCCACCATATTTTAAGCTTATGCCTATATTTTACATTAATAACAGTGAAAGTGTATGTAACCTGTTGAATTAGACTAAAGTGCTATTAAGGTTTGTTTAGTTTTCTGCCGTATATTTCAGTTCCTCTTTGTTTTGTAATATCAAAACTTTTGTACGTTTTTTGTATTGACCTACTTTTTGACATGGAGTTCAGTCTTAGATACAAAGGTTTTGCTCATCAAGGAAGAATTCTCTGGAGTGAACAACATTCTTTTCCAAATTTAATATATTTCTCAACTCTACCCAGAACTGAGAAGGCCACACTGCCTGCACTGTCAAAAAAACAAACAGCCATCATTTTAGACGGATTCTTTTTTTTAAGATTTCTATTAAAATATAGCTAACATGCAATATTGTATTAGTTTAAGGTGTACACAAGAGTTATTCAATATTTACTACCTAAAGAAATGATCACCGTGAAAGTCCAGCAGCCATCTGACACTGTACCACGCTATCACAATATTACTGACTATATTCCCAATGCTGTACATTACATCCCCATGATTTATTTGTTTTATACCTAGAAATTTGAACCTCTTATTCTTCACCTTCCTCCCCCTTTTATAATTTTTTAATTATGGATGACATTCAGTATTATATTAATTTCAGGTGTACAGCACAGTGGCTAGGCATTTATATAATTTAAGAAGTGATCCCCTGACTAGTACCCACCCAGCACTGTGCATAGTTATTACCATAGCATTGACTATATTTCCTATGCACTGCTTTACATCCCGTGACTATTTTGTAACTACCAATTTGTACTTCTGAATCCCTTCTCCTTTTTCACCCTGTCCCCCAACACCCTTCCCATCTATCATCCCAATAAGTCTAGGACCCATGTGACACCATCCATAGTTATTACAATATTATTGGCTATGTTCCTTATGCTGTACCCTATATCCCCTTGACTGCTTCACAACAACAAATTTGTACTTCTTAATCCCTTCCCCTTTTGCACCCATTTCCAGCCCTCCTCCCGACTGGCAACCATCAAAATGTTCTCCGTATCTTTGAGTTTGTTTCTATTTTGTTTGTTTATTGTTTAATGCCACATATAAGCGAAATCACATTGCATCTGTCTTTTGCTGTCTTACATACTTCACTAAACACAATACCCTCCAGGTCCATCCATTCTGCCACAGAATGTGAGAACCCTTTCCTTTCCCTGGCTGAGCAATATTCCACTGGATATATGTATGACCTCCTCTTTATCCATGCATCCATTGACAGACACCCCAACTGCCTCCACATCTGGGACATTGTAAACACTGCTGTAATGAACATATGGGTGCACACATCCCCTGGAAGTAGCATTTTGGGTTTCTTCAGATAATTACCCTAAAGGGGGATTACTGGTCCTTCTTTGTCACTTCTTACAGCCTTTGTTTTAAATGTCTATTTTGTCTTGTATAAGTATTGCTACCTTAGCTTTTTTGTTTGTTTCCATTTTCGTGAAATAACTTTTTTCCATCCCTTTCAGTCTATGTGTCTTTTGATCTGAAGTGAGTCTCTTGTAGGCAGCCCATGTAAGGGTCTTTTTTCTTATCCATTCAGTTACCCTATCTTTTGATTGGAGCACTTACTCCATTTACATTGAAAGTAATTGTTGATATGTAGTTGTTGCCATTTTATTATTCATATTTTTGATTTATTTAGTCTTAAAGAAGTCCCTCTAAGATTCCTTGTAATTCTGGTTTAGTGATGATGAACTCCTTTAGCTTTTTCTTATCTGGGAAGCTTTTTATCTGTCACTTAATTCTAAATGATAGCTTTGCTGTGTAGAGTAATCTTGGTTGTAGGTCCTAGCTTTTCATCACTTTGAATATTTTGTGCCAATTTCTTCTGACCTGCAAAGTTTCTGTTCATAAATCAGCTGACAATCTTATGGGAGCTCTTATAGGAGTTACCTGTAGGTAACTAACTGCTTTTCTCTTGCTGGTTTCAAAATTCGCTCTTTAACGTTTGACATTTAATTATCATGTGTCTTGGTGTGGGCCTCTTTGGGTTCATCTTGTTTGGGACTCTGTGTGCTTCCTGAGCTTGAATATCCCCTTCTTTCATCAGGTTAGGAAAGTTTTCAGTCATTATTTCTTCAAATAGGTTTTCAATTCCTTGTTTTTCTGTCTTCTCCTTCTGGTACCCCTATGATGTGAATGTTGTTATGCTTGATTCCCAGAGACCCCTAAAACTCGCATTTTTTTTTGGATTCTTTTTGCTGTTCTGATTGGGTGTTTTCTGCTACCTTGTCTTTTAAATTGCTGATTTGATTCTCTGCTTCATCTAATCTGTTGATACCCTCTAATGTATTCTTCAGTTAAGTTATTGTAGTCTTTATTTTTGACTGGTTCTTTTTTATGTTTTCTATCTCCATTTTTATGTTTCCTATCTCATTGTTGAAGTTCTCCCTGAGATCACTGAGCATCTTTATAACCAGTTTGGAACTCTGCGTCTGGTAGATTACTTGTCTCCATTTTGTTTAGTTCTTTTTCTGGAGCTTTGTTCTGTTCTTTCATTTGGGAAATGTTTCTCTGTCTCCCCATTTTGACTGCCTCCCTGTGTTTGTTTATATGTACAGCTGCTATGCCTCCCAGTCTTAGCAGAATGGCCTTATGTAGTAGGTATTCTGTGGGACCCAGTGGTACAGTCTCCTTGGTCACCAGAGATGGATGCTCTAGGTGGGTCCTCTGTGTGGGTTTTGTGTACCCACTTGTTATAGTTGAGACTTGATTGCTGTTTGCATGTCACTGGGAGGGACTGGCCCTCAGGCTGATTGGTTGTGAGGACTGGCTGTGACTACAGTGGAGGAGCTGTTGTGCAGGGGCTGACCCGACAGAGTTCACATTAGCAGGGCTCTTGTTGTCTTCCCAATCTGCCTTTTGGGTGTGTCATCCTTGAAAGTGGCCAAGTGATGCTGCAGCCCAGTCTGAAGCTGGCCACTGGACCTGCCAGCTTTGGGACCTCCTGGGAGGTGACCCACTGCAGGCCAAGTTCAGCTGCAGTCTGTGCCCTGCCCAGGACTACTTGGCATGAGCCACAAAGCAATCCAGAGATGGCCACCACTCAAACTGTGCTTGGAGGTGCCTTGAGAGGCCAAGCCATGAAACAAGGCCAGCTGTTGCTGGTGCCAGGCTGAGGGCTGCTCAACCAGAGGTATGGAACACGCTAAAGCCAGATACTGCTTGTTTGGGTTTTGTGAACCTTTGAGAGATTTTAGGAATATCTGCAGCATGAGCCAAGGCAAGCCATTTATACAGAAAAGCCACTGGATGCAGCTTGGGTGTGCTCAAAAGTTGGGTGGGGTGGGGTCTCAGAATCAATAGGGCAGGGCAGAAGAAAGGTGATAGCCAGTTTAATGGAGACTCAGATTGGCGTCTGTCTGCATCTGCATGCTGGGAGGGGAAGGGATCAACAAAGAAACAATGGTTTCCAGAAAGCTGCCCCTCCAGCCCTCACCCTGGAGCTAGACAATTCAGTTCCTTTCTGCATGTTCCTGGTGTCTTTCCAGCTGTTACCCCAGTACTGGAGCTCAGCGAGAGCAAGTGAGTCCGTCAGCAAGTAAGTCCATGTCCAGTCCCTTTAAGAGGAGCTCCTGGGAGTGTAGCCACCCACCATCTCAGCTACTTTCTCTACTGGTTTTCACAGCCAGAAATTATGGTGACTTCTCTCTCCACCACTGAAACTCTGGGCTGAGGAGAGGCTGGGGCCCCTGGCTCCTGTGGGCAGAGAGCGAATCAATTCTGGTTTGCCTGATTCCAACTGATTTTTGCTCAAATCAAAGCTTAAAATGTTTGCCTCGGTTTATCTTTTAATAGTTTGTAGACAAAAAGCTGCCTTAAAACAGCAAAGCTGGCACCAACTTGTGAAGGTGATTATTTGGACTCAGATAAGGAGCTGAAGGGACTGACAATTCTGATGTCACAGAGGACAACATTTTGGATGACAGTTGGCCCTTCCAGTGATCAAAAAAGATGAGGCATAGACCCAGCATTTCCCCATCCTCTGGATGGCTTTATTTCTTACCGCAAGCCCCTCCCCACCCGACCCCTGGTTATGTATGGGGAACATGGAGGAAATTAAAACCTATAACCAATAATAGTGTAACGATCACTTTGGGACTCAGTTGTTTTTGGTGGCAGTTTAAAAGAAAACAACGGAAATGCTAAATTTCAAAAACATTTATAGCAAGAAAATGAAGCAAATCATTCACTGTTTCAAACTATCACAATTAAATGCCCTATTTACTTGCACCTTGGAAATTTTTGACGTTTTATTTTATTTAAATGCTTAAGGACAGACTTGTTCAGTTAAGAGAGAGAAGTGGTCAGATCTAACCACTCTGAAAGTATTTTATCCACGTATTGAGATTTATGTGAAAACCTTTACAAACAGCCCATGAAAATGCGGTGAGGGAAGCAAGCTTGCCCCTGCATATCTTAAATTCTATACAGTAGTATATAAAAGTGCCAAAATTCAGTCAACTTTTTCAGCCATCCTAGCAGTTGGGGGGGATTCAAGTTTCCAATTGCAGTTTTCTCAAACCCAGACCCAGTTTTCCTGCAATTCCAATTCAACCAGCCCTGTGGGGTGGGGTCGGGAGAAAGAGGTGTCCTTTAGCAGCCTCTCCACTGGAACCCTTCATTTGTCATCTTAAGGTGACAAAATGGACTTGGGTGAGGGGCCCTTTTGGGCTTACAGGAGCCACTTGCAGGCCCGTGAAGGGCCTCTATCTACTCCCCTTCAAGGCTCCCAGAGCCTCTCTTAGGGCCACACAGTAGGCTCAGGGGGACCGTGCTATCATGCCCTTTGCTGAACTGCTGCACACAGCTTCTTCTAAATAAATGTTATGGTGAGGGAGGAGGAAGCTTTCCTCTATCCTCAAGGTTCTGTCAGCTCATCTAACAATCAAATAGACATGAGACAGGTCAGCAAGAGAACGTGACCACATTTAATTACATATACATGTATGACAACCACACATACATGAGAGAGTCAGAGACCCTACATGTATGAGAGGTTCAGAGATGGAAACGGAAATCAAGGTATGTAAGACATTCTGGGCTAGGGATGAGTTGGGGTTCCTTTGGGCTTCGGAAAGTCATTGCATAGAGAGGACATGTTCAGTAATTATCAGCTTGCTCGTCCATATAGGAAGGTCAAGAGTTATTTCTAGTAATAACTTATCATGGGCTAGGCTCCTAATTTGAATTCTTCTAGATAATTATGGGGGGGTCAGAAGCTTCCCTTGAGCCCACTGGTTCTTGGTTGCCTTTAGCTCAAAATAATTCACATACCACTAAGGCGTATCTTGGGGTGGCTCATTCTGAACCCCTGCGTTACCATTATCACTATGAGGACCATGCCCCAGTCTCAGGAGAGGAGCCCCAAACACTGGTAGCACCTCCTTCATCCCCTCAACACTAACTCAACTTGAGGGGTCCTCACTGAAGGAGTGTACCACTCTGCCTGAGCTGTAGAGACCTTGTTTTAACAGATAAGGGCCTCGGGACCCCATGGGTGAAGACGGAAAGAACCTCAAAGCAGGCTGGTGAGTACCCCAGTGCCAGTGAGTCCCAGTTCTCACTGACAAGCAAGGGGCAAAGTCACAGGATGCAGCCAGGCTCAGTCAGCAGCCTCCAAATGGGAGGGGTCCAGAGGGGGCATCAAGGAACAGGAATGAGGAAGCTGGCTGAGGAAACAGGAAGTGGTTTGGGCAAGGCTCCTGGGAGGCCTGACACTATACAATCCAGGAATGTATTCAACTGGGGTCTGAATGGGTCCAGGGGTTGGGAGTGTGTGGAAGATAGCCCAGGTAAGGAGACCATCAAATGTCACAGCCAGGGGCCCAGGCCAGAACCCAGGGAGACAGGAGGGCCACGGTGGCAGCAAGAGGGCCTGGAGTCCTTAGGTCAACCCAACGAGTGCCCTGAGAGCTGCACAGTGCCTCATTTGCCAGGCTCAGACACAGGACACTGGGCAGGCTGGGGCCTGAGCCACCCCTGCCCTCAAGCTCAGAAGCCCTTTCCACCTTTGTTTCCCTACACTGTCTGCTCAACTCTTCAGGGTGGCCCCTGACAAGCCCACGTCCCCTCGCTCCTCCACGTCCAGATCTTAGGCTCACTGGACTCACCTGACCTGACACTAGTTCCCAATGCCTGAGTCACTGACAGAGCTTTCTGCCCAGCCTGAGGACACCCTCTCGGGCAGCCCACACAGACTGGGGTCCAAGGCGCAGGCCTCAGGCTCCCTCTTCTCTCTGGCTCAGTCCCAAAGACTGCGTTCAGACATGGTGAACTTCAGATAGCCACAGAGAATCCAGCATAAATCTCTCCCAGCAGTCATCCTCAGGGAGTTCCCAAATCTGCGTACCTTCCGGAAAGTTGTCGGGTACCAGGCAGACTCTTGAGTTCTTGAGACTTACTTAACCCAGGCCTGGGCACCAGCAAAGTGGTCTTTCTTCCCTGACCTCCCAACTAAAGCCAGCATTTCAGCGCAAACCTCCAAGTAGGCAGAGTCTCTTTTCAGGCTTGTGCAAAATCAGTTCCACAGCTGTGAGTTATCGTTTTAAGGAGCTTTGGAAAGAAAGAGAAGCATTAGATCAGTGGTTCTCAAAGTGAGGTCCCAAGACCAGCAGCAGCGGCGGCATCACCTGGGAATTTGATGGAAATGCAGATGTCACATCTCGGGTGGGGCCCAGCCTGCTAGTCAACATGCACTCCAGGGAATTCTGATGGTCAATTTGGAGAGCCCCTACTTTAGATCAGTGAGCCTGTCTGCAAAAGTCTCCAGATTCTGTAGACTCCCTGGGTGTCCCCCTGACACTGCTGAAAAGGAGAAACCAGCCTCCAGGTATGGGGGTGGAGAAGGCGATTCCTGGAAGTACCAGGCCATCTCCCCAAACTCTTCTGACTTATCTAGGTGTTAACATTGAGGGGTAAAACCTGAAGCTGAATCAAAGTGGCATGGAGCCATCAGAGATAAAAAATTAAAGTTCCCAAAATATTGTTGTTGGGAGTACTTAGGAAGGCTCTAGTGTGGTGCCTTTTACACAAATATTTGGAGTCACAATAACTGTGTTTATCTTCTTTTTCCTTCGGCAAATAAGGAAACATCTGTGGGGGTGCTGATATTTATTTATTTTGGGGTGAGCATCATGATAGTGGAAATATTTCGTAAGTGATTATAGAACCCTGGGGCTAAAGCACGCCCCTGAGGAGGAGCGAGGAGTTAATTGGCAAATAATGTAGACATTCCCTTCCAGTTAAAAAGACCCTAATGTGTCAACTCTTGTTTTTAGGTGACGTCACTCCAGGCATCTTGCTTCTCAATAAAATGCAAGGTGAAGCCAGTGGGAAAGGGAAGGCAGTCCTGGCAGAGGGCGCCTAGAACAACAACTTCAAGCGATACTCCTTTTTTTCTGTGCCTCAGTTTCCCCTTGTTTCTCTGCCTCGTGGGGGAGCTGAGAAGCCAGGAGCAGCTGCAGATTCAGGCCTCAGATCTTGTCTGGAGCCAGGCCCTTGGGAGGAATCCTTAAGTGCAGATCCTTAAAAGGGTTGCCATAAACCTCCTGCCTAAAAATCCTACCGACCTAAGTGGCTAATGTGCGTGATGTGAGAGAAAAAGGGGCATGCTCTGTACTGTGATGACAGCACGGAGAAGAACAGCCCTGATAAAAACCTAAATGACAAGAGTCTGACCCAAGCGCAGGGGCACCCCGACTCTACATTCTTGAGAAAAATGCTGGACACGACCGACATTTGGAGAGAATACTGGTTTTTAAGATTCGATGGAGAGAAACAAAAACATATCCAAAGACTTATACGGAAGGGTAATAGCAGCTTTCCTTGCCAAAAGAATGGAAACAACCCAAATGTCCTCTAACAGGGAAATGGATCGTCGGTGGTATGTCCCAACAATGGAACGCTCACTGCTCAGCAATACGAAGGAAGAACTACTAACACTCAACAACAGGGGTGAGTTTCAAAATCACTATTCTGAGTGAAAGAAACGGGGCAAAAAAAGAGGACGTGCTGTGGGGTTCACTTGTCTAAAATCCTAGAAACTGTAAACTACTCTGTAGTGACAACGCAGGTTGTCTGTAGGGAGGGGCTGCAAGGCGCAAGGAAATTTTGAGGGGTGCTGGATATGCTCACTTGATTGTGGTGATGGTTTTGTAAGTGATTACATATGTCAAAACATCAAATTATACACTTAAAGATTTACAGTTTATTATATATCAGTGATATATCAGTGAAGTTTAAAAATGTATGGGTTGGCAATTCTGACTGTTTCTTAGAGAAACTGGTCACCTTTCTGCTGGCGTCCCTACTCTTGCTGGCTGAAGTGGAAACGTGCAGACTTTTGGGGAGAACTGTTGACACCAAAAGACAGATAAAGGATATTCAAGGGCAAATGATGGGTGAGTGTGAGTCTAATGGGCATGGGAAGGAAGAAACATTATCTCATAGCCACAGTGGCATTCATAACCAACAAGTGAGCGTGTGTCGGCCAGCCTGTTTTACAAACCTTCTTTAATGCTCACACAGCCTCGTGAGTAGATGTTATTGGACCCATGTTACCAAACAGGAAACTAAGTCTGAGGGAGATGAAGTAACTTCCTAAGGAGTGGCGGGCAGATCCATGTAGTATTTCTTGCAGCTGGTGTATTATAATCACATGCTCTGCCATTCCTCTACAATGGGTCTGCAATGAGCTTTTTAAAGAACACAAGGTTATTGCCAAGGAGGCAAAAAAGTACCTGGTAACTCACACTCATCTCCAAAAATAACAGAGAGAACCAGAAGGGCAAAGATGCTCTGACGGTTAAAGGCAGGGTATTCATACCCCAAATCATGACAGGGAAAGGCTCAGCAAAAGGCAGTTTTTCATCCTCAAGAAGGAAGGCAAACGGGTTTAGGAAAAAAGCTCAAAAGTATTTCTCCATGTTGATGTTTGTGGAGCACTTGTCAGCGTTTATTTCCACTTTTCAATAAAATAGCACATTGCTTTCACTTACTATGAAACAAAGATTATCCGCCTAACTTCTTCCTTGGGGACTGCATCTTGCCACGTGGAATTTTGGGGCATGTCTGAATTAGGGAGGATCGGACGCTAATACAAACCTATAGGACAACTATAGCCCACCACTGTTTTTGTACAGTCCATGAGCCCAGAATGGTTTTTACATTTTTAAAAATTGTGATAAAATATATGCGTAATTTAACATCAAACATTTTTAAGTGTACAGTTCAGTGACAGTAAGCACATTCACCTTGTTGTTAAACTAGCACCACCATTCAGAATGCCATCTCCAGAAGTCTTTTCATTTTGCAAAACTGAAACTCTATAGCCATTAAACAACAACAACTCATTCCCTCTCCTTCCGGCCCCTGGCAACCACCATTCTGCTGTCTCCATAAATTTGCTCTATAAGTGGAGTCACACAGTATTTGTCTTTTTGTGACCATCCTATTTCACTTAGCATAATTGCAGCATGTGTCAGAATGTTCTTCCTTTTTAAAGCTGAATAATATTCCGTTGTATGTATATGCCACATTTTTGTCTGTCTATTCATCAGTTGATAGACACTTAAGTTGTTCCACCTTTTGGCTACTGTGAATTATGCTGCTATGAATATCAGTGCACAAATAATCCCTGTGAGATCCTGTTTCCAATCCTTTTGAATATATCCCCAAAAGTGCAATTACTGGATCATATGGTAATTCTATTTTTCATTGTTTGAGGAACCACCATAGTGGCTGCACCATTTTATTTTATTTATTTCCCTATTTACATAGGTATGTATTTATTTTTATTGAGATATAATTGACATATAACATTCTATTAGTTTCGGGTGTACAATATGATTCAGTATTTGTATACACTGTGAAATGATCATCATATTACATCTAGTTACATCAGTCACCATATGTTACAAATTTTTTTTCTTACGATGAGAACTTTCAAGATTTACTCTCTTAGTAACTTTCAAGTATACTATACAGTATTATTAACTATCGTCACCGTGCTGTACATTACAGCCCCATGACTTATTTTATAACTGGAAGTTTGTACCTTTTGATCCCTTTCACCCATGTTGCCCTCTCTCAGTACTCCCTAATCCCCAGCCTCTGGCAACCACCAATCTGTTCTTTGTATCTGTGAGCTGGTTTTGTTTGTTTTTGTTTCTTTGTTTTGTTTTTGGTTTTTAGATTCCACATCTAACTGAGCTCATACTGTACTTGTCTTTTTCTGTCTGACTTATCTCACTTAGCATAATGCCCTCAAGTCCACCCATGTTGTCACAAATAGCAAGATTGCATTCTCCATTTTTAAGGCCAGCAACAGACAGCAGAGTTCTTCTCATTCCATCTCTCTGACCTTTCTTCTCATCTCTTTCTGACCACAGTATGGAAGTTTTCCGGATTCATGTTTTCAGACTCAGGTGATTAGATTTGCCCCACTCAGATGATCGAGGATAATGGTTCCATCTCAAGGCCTGTAACTTGAATCACATCTGCAAAGTCACTTTTGCCATGTAAGTTAACATGTTCACAGCTGTCTAAGATTAGGGAATGGATATTTGGGGGGAGACCTTGAGTCTGCCCCAAATCATTAAATTTCACATGCCCCAAAGCCACTGCTCACAGCAAGATTTCTTAAAATTCTTTTTTTTTTTTTTGCTCCCCCATCCATTTCTTCCCAAAGAAAGCCATAACTGCTTTTGCACTTCTCAGTATTCACCTTCACAGGCCCAGCCCCTGGGGCGCTTCCTTTATCCTGCTGCCCCCTCCTTCCTGGGATTGGGGAGGGGGAAAGCCGCAGGAGAATCCCCCGCAGCTGGCGTCTGCCTTTTGCTGTAGGAAGTGACCGCCGTCGAAACCGAGGTAAGGGCTGTGGTGCGGCCCACAACGGACCTCACGCGGGCGGGTAACAGGCTGAGACACCTGTCTTCTGGAGACTTCTGTTGCCCCACCGATGACTAGGGATACGGATCCCCAACTTCTGTCCCCTCCTAGACGACCTTGACCTGCAGCGAGGACGTCAGTCCTCAAAGTCCCAACCGGTGCCCCCACGAACTCTAGAACGACGTTTTCTGCAGCCGCCCCTCCTCTCCAGACCCCCACTCTTCTCCCTTCCGCGCCTGGCGCCTCGCAGGTCACTGCCGCTCTCCAGCCTCTGCCCCTCGCTGTGACTGCCCCAGGCTGCCGTCTCCATGGCGCCGGACTCACGCGGGAAGCCGGCCAGGCCAGCGACGCAGTGACTGTGCCATCTGGGTGAGTGTGGGGCGCAGGCCCGGGGCGGGGAGCGTGCCCCCGAAACTGTGTGGCCCTTGGTTAGCTGCTCCGGACAGGAGTTGGGACCTGGGCTCCACGGGATTGTGCGCGTCCCACGCCGCCCCATTCCCCACCCTAGGTACCCCGTCGGCTCCCCCCCCCCCCCGGACTTGCGATGGGGGTGGGGGCAGAAGGGCGCCCCGCAGCTAGGTGTGTCCCGGCCTCGAGTGGGTTGTCAGGATTCTTCCCGGAATGTTTTGTCATTGTTGCGTGCACTGGAAGCTCTGGCGCAGGAGCGAATGCAGCCTGCCGCTGCCCTCCTCCTTGTCCCCTGGGACTCTGAAGGGGAACCCCAGCTGTTGGAACGGGGTGAGCGGGCACTCAAGCGGGCCCTTCTCCCCCTCCTTCTGGGAATTGCCCCTACTCACCCCCAGGAAAGTCACAGTCAGATGAGGGAAGAAAACTTAGCAGAGTGGGGCACCAATTCCTTAGGCTTCCAATAAATATTCATTAACGAACCAGCCAATCAGTGCTGGTCTTGAGCGCCCAGGTGGTTGCTAACCTGGGCCACACAGTTACTGAATATGGGAATGACATAAAGAAATGCTCGTGATAAACTATGAAGTGAGAAACTCAAGGTTTAAAAGGGTCTTAATAGAGTAGTTACAGAACGTATGTGTGTGTACTTTTGTGAATACCCAGAAAAGGCTAGTGAGAAATATTTCATCTTTTAAACAGCAATATTGTATAGTACCTGTCTTCGTCTCCCGCCCCCATAATAAAATACCACAGACTGGGTGGCCTAAACAACAGCAATCTATTTCTCACAGTTCTGGAAACTGGGAATCCAGGATCAAGATGCCAATAAGTTAGGTTAATTTTGAAGCCTTTTCTCTTGGCTTATAGGTGGTGGTTTTCTAAACAGCTTGGCGAGAGAAGAGGAAACGAGAGAGGGAGGGGAGAAAAAGGTGGAGGTAGGGGGAGAGGGAAGGAATGGACTCTGGTGTCTCTTCTTATAAGGGCACTAATTCCAACATGAGGGCCCCACCCTTATGACCCCATCTAACCCTAATTACCTCCCACAGGTCCCATCTCTAAATACCATCACAATGGGGGCTTCACATGTGAATCTGGGGAGTTCAGTCCATAACTGTACCTTACAGGTGGCATCTTAGAATGGTTAAGAATTAGGGTTCTGGAGCCAGACTGCCTAATTTGATTCCCAGCTGCCCCACTTCCCCAGTGTCTGCCCTCAGACAAATTATTTAACCTTGCTATGCCCCAGGCCCGCCACCCCAGTGCTTAGTACGTGCCAGGCTCTGTTCTGGGCATCCGTCATGTACTAATTCATTATTCCTCATAACAAGTCTTCATCCTCCTCATCATCCCCATGTTACCGAGGAAAAAGCGTTTCAGATGTTATTTCATTTAACCCTCACAAATACCAAAGAGGTAATATTCCCACCCTTTTTACAGACGAAGAAAATGAGGTTGGGAGAAGTGAGGTCAATGGCCCACCATCACCCTACTAATAATTGACAGACACAGGATTTAAACCCATTCCTCTTGACCCAAAGCTTGGGAGGCCCTCTTCCCACCTGCATAGTCTCCCATGGTGCCATGTGTTTGTTCGGCAATTGCCCGATGATAAGCGTCACCTGGGATGCTTACAAAAAATAATCATGCGAGTCAGCAGGCCCAGCTATGCTCTCAGCCAGAGCAAGTCCCTTCTTTCCCTTCCTGCTCAAGCCCTCATTTTTGTTATGTGTAAAACAAGAAGTTAGACCAGATTCGAGGTGGCCAGTAGGTTCTGGGTAGCTGCCAAGTTTGGTGACTCTGCAGCAGCTTCCTGGAGCGTAGTCATGAGCAGAATTCTGAGGTTACAGGAGGGTGACAGCCATGGGTGGGGGAGTGGGACGGTGAATAACCATTCTGGTTCACCCAATGCTTTCCGGATTTTAGCCTTCAAAGTCCTGGGACAATTGCTCATCCTAGTGAGGGCTTTCCTGGATTAGACAATCTGAAAAGTCCCAACCAGAGCTATAATATTATGCCTTTCCCTTATCCCAGTACCTGCATGTCTACATTCTGCTGGGTTCATTCTCTTTCCAAAATGTTTTTCACTTGTGATGGGAGAATTTATTATGCAGCAATAGGATCCTAATACAAGTGTGATCTACTTTGAAACTGTGAACTACCTCCATGTAGCTCACATGGCATCTAACAGATGTCGATAGCTTTCCTTTGAAAATTTAAAATATTCCAAAGTGCCCTGTAAGTTTGCAGTGCCTCCAAGTGCCTCAGTACACAGTTTGGGAACTGTGGCTCTGAGATACAAAGCAGTTCTAGAGATAAAGAAGGATATTAAAGAATGACAAAAGGGGGGGTGGCCAGTTAGCTCATTTGGTTAGAGCGTGGTGCTGATAACACCGAGGTTGCCAGTTTGATCCCTGCATGGGCCACTGTAACCTGTGCCCTCCTTGAAAAAAAAAAAAAAAGGCAAGAGGGTAGATGCCCCAGGAAGATTTATAAATTCTAAATTTGTAGGCACCTAATAACATAGCTTCAAAATATCTAAAACAAAAAGTTATAGAATTCATAGCAGAAGTAGACAAATTCACTTTTAAATACCCCTCTCAATAACTGATGGAATAAGTGAACATAAATTTAGTAAAGATAAATGTAATAGGAGACCACTGTAGAAATGTAAACAGAAGAGTCACGTGATCTGATTTATATTTGAAAAACATCACTCTGGCACTGTGTGGGGAGCAGACCTCAGGGAGGCATGCAGGCTGCTGCAGTCTTGCAGGCAGGGAAAGGAAGGGCAGTGGTAGCAAAGAAGTTGTATCCCTCTTAATGTTTGCTTTTCTAAACAGCCCCTGCCTCCTTCCAGTTTCTTTGGGATGCTCCTTTTTGATGTAAGATAATAAATACATTTTTGGATAATCTCTAGCTGGACACTTTCCGAAATGGGAAAACTCTAATAATTCCCATAAACCTTTGCCTCTGTGAACCCAGTTCAGAGACCCAACATACCTTAAGTTATCACGTGGAAGGACCCTTTGGGACTGGATAATTAAAAGGACAAAATCGGTACTGATTGGGTGACTTCCTGTAGCCAGCTGAATAATAACATTAAAAATAACAATAAAGTTTATTTAGCACTTCCACTTTGTGCCAGGCATTGTGCTAAGTGCTTTATAAATTTATCTCACTTAATCCTTATGACAACCAAAACCCATTTTAAAGATGGGGAAATAGAGGCTTAAAGAGGCTTCATAACTTATCTAAAGCTACCCAGTGAGTCAAGTGGTAGGGACAAGACTAAAATCCAGGTCTGCTCCCCTCCAAAACCTACATTCTTAACCACTATGATATACTACCTGGCAAGAGTTATGTCTATAAAGAGAATTATGCCATTTTAAAATCAATATGTCCTTGGTAATATTTACTACCCACTATTAATGTTAAATGTGTTCCTTTATAATTGAGTTCCATGGGTACGGCCCCCATTTTAAAGAATCTAAAAGAAAGAACATGGATCCATGAATATAGAAATTGGAAATTGAATGATTCCACTCAACTGTCTTCTGTCAATTCCTTACTCCCATTTTAAGATTGATGAAGCACTTTTCAGATTTTTAGAGAAGGGTGTGCAGCAATACTTGCCAATTTTTAGGGAAGGACGTGCAATATGCTTTTTAAAAAGATATCTGTGTGTTGGTTTTCAGGGTGAGTTACTGTTTGCAGAACCCAGGTGGAATCTAACACTATAAAACAATGCCAAGAGAAAAGGAAGGAAAACGAAAAAGTAAAGGAGCACCGCTGCCAATCGTTCCAATTCTTAATAAGTTCCTGCAAACGTATGAGAAGCACTGTGCCCAGACTCAGACGTCCGTGTGTCCAGCCATCAAAATGGACTTGAAAACCAGCATCAACAATGAACAGATTCTCAGGAAGGTGAGTGTATGGTCTCCTTCCCTCGTTCTTCTCTGAAGTGAACCAACTAAGAGTTTACGCCCAAGGAACATGGCTCTTCAGTACCTTCAAGCCCAGAACGGGTGGTGTCGTCCCCTCTGTGTGTTCCTGCCTGAATGAATTCCAAAGCCTGGCTCTGGACCACAGCCCTGCTCAGCACTTCTGCCTTGTTGCTCCTACCACCCATCCCAGAGTTTCCAACAGGCCTGCCTCGTCTCACACCACTTCACGTCTGGAATGGCCAACCTGCCCCTCCTCCCACTCAACATCTGGAAAGCCCAGCTCAAAAGCACCACTTTTGTCATCATTGCAGAACCTCGGTCCCCAGTACTCCAGCCACCCCACTTGCCCCCTCCAAGTGCCTGTCTCCTCCCCTTGACAGCTGACGTGTCCATGTCATCAGGCCAGACCTGCATTACCATGTGTCCCATCTTACTTGGAGTGAGATCAGCAAACATAGCATTCTGACTCCAAAAAGCACTGGATTTCAAAAAAAAAATCTGATGTCGTATTTTTTTCTGAGACTACGTCTAAGGATTGGGTGTGAAGGGAAAATAGGAGAAGCCAACATGAAACTAAAGGGTCATCTCTGGGGAAGGGGCACCGGATAGAGTGGCAGCGGAGAATCTAGTCCCCAAAGACTTACTGGGCAGCTTTACACCTGTTCTGTCACCAGCCCAGAAACACGGTCTGTGTTTTAATAATCAAATACCTGCTGAGTTCCTCAAATGCTGAGTGCTAAGCCAGACAATGGATAAAACAAAAGTAGATAGAGACAGGTACTTAAGAAAAAATTAAAAGATCATTATTCTAAGGTGACTTTGACCCAAATCCATGCCACCCATATTTTTCCTGAATGTGTTTTTGGGGATGGGAGGATAATTACATTGTACCCCACACAAAAAGAACCTCCTCAAGTTCCTTTCTAATCATCTCTCTTTAACCTGAACTTCCACTTCCCAGGGCAGCTGTCCCCTTCCCTCTTGTTCCTTCATCCTCTGCCTCTCTACCTACCTCCTCTACTCCTTCTTCCCCATCTGCCCTTCTAGGTCTTTCTAATTCCATCTTTTGCAGCTGCTTCTCTGGGCTCCCCGCTTCATACACGTCTCCCTGCTTATCCTAGTGGACGAGCTTCCCAGAGCCATCCTTTTTGTGGTAAAATAATTACAAATTTATTTTTTGTACTGTAGTTTTTATAATTAGCCTCCATTACTAAATTATAAGGATTAATCATAACTCTTGTTCAAATTTATAATCCCTCCAGCAATGTTTTCTAAACACTTTTAATTACAGTCACCATCAGAAATGCAATTAACATCATGACCCAGTATATAAGGAAAGGTGTGAATGCGTTTGACCATAAGGGCTGTTTATGTTGGGTGAGTTACTTTGGTTGGGTCTCTATTTTGATTTTGAATATTATTAAAATAAAAGTCTCATGAGACGATCGTTCCTTACTGCATAGGATACACTCAGATAATTTCTCTTCTTTCCTATTTCATTAAAGAAAAAAGAAAAAGCTGGTTGCAACCCACTAGATCGATTTTCTGACACAATAATGGAAACATCTTTGCCTTGTAGGACTTTTCATGGAGCTTTGTATATGGCAGGAACTTCATAAGTTTGTGTTGAATTACCACCCCAATTCACACCTGTTCCAAAATTAAGAACTATTTTAAATGTTCTTTTAATGTTGCCTAATGACAATATCCTTTCTCTACATATTCAGATGCATGGATGTGTCTTTATGATGTCCACCTGTAGTTTTTTTTTTGCTTTTTTACACTACAGTTTATACTTGTAAGACCTGAAGACTCCCTGCCAAGCATCTTACCAATTTCCTTGGAACCTCTGCTCATGACGATTCGAGATGAGTGTTACACGCTGGTGAAACAGATCTGCATCTGGGGCCTTCAGCTGAGCAACCCAGAAGTTGCCAGACTAGTGAGTCATGCATTTAAAACATGTTTACTTAATTAACCTTAACATTGAATATAAGCATATTACATCATGTGTTCCAGCTATAATTCATTTGTTTGTTGACTGATATGCTCCAAGATATTCTTTAAAAAAAGAAAAACAATGTATTTTTACTGAAACATTTCAAACATTTAATGCAAAAATAATAGAACTGACATCCATGTACCCACCATTAGGAAGTAGTTTTTTAGGGAATAAAAATGGCAGATTTTACAAATACAGTAGCTAAAGCTTTGTCTCACTTCTCTACAGCTGCTTCTCACCTCTTTCCCCCATCTACTTCCCAGAGGGACCCTGAGCCTAAAGTCAATGTGCATCAATCGATCAATCTTCTTTCGTGATGCTTTCAAAAGGAAAGCTGGCTTCAGTCCCCTGCATACTGCTCTAGGTTCCCGCTTTCTCTCATTCATTGCTCATATTCCGCACTAATCTGCCAATCAACACATTTTAAAAGCTATTTTTAACACTCTTAGAAAAAAGCCTAGAGAAAAAGTTTTATGATGTTGCATTTGGCAGTGATTTCTTGGATATGACACTAAAAGCACAGGCAGCGAAAGAAAAACTAGATAAATTGGACTACATCAAAGTTTAAAACTTCTGTGCATCAAACACAACAAAGTGAAGGGCAAACCACAGAATGGGAGGAAATGATTGCAAACGATATATCGGATAAGGGGTCACGATCTAGAATTTTTAAGAACGCCTACAACTCAACAACAACAACAAAAACAACCTGATTTAAAACTGGGCAAAAGACTTGAACATTCTCCAAAGGAGACCTACAAATGACCAATAAGTACACAAAAGGTATTTTCAACATCATTAATCGCTAGAGAAATGCAAATCAAACCACCAGGAAAGACCACCTGATGTGGATTAGGATGGCTACTATCAAAACAATCAGAAAATAACATGTTGGCGAGGATGTGGAGAAATGGGAACCCTTGTGCACTTCGGTGGGAATGAAAAATGGGGCAGCCACCAAGGAAAACAGTATGTCAGTTCCTCAAAAATTAAAAATAGAACTCCCATATGATCCAGCAATTCCACTTCTGGGTATACACCCAAAAGAATTGAAAGCAGGGTCTCAAAGAGACACTTGTACACTTGTGTTCATAGCAGCATTATTCACACACATAGCCTAAGGTGGAAGCGACACAAACGTCTACTGACAGATGAAGGGATAAACAAAATGTGGTACATACATACAATAGAATATTATTCAGCCTTAAAAAAAAAAAGAAATTCTAACATGTGCTACAACATGGATGGACCTTGAGGAACTTAACGCTAAGTTAAATAAGTCAGTTACAAAAGTACTAATACTATAGGATTCCACTTATACGAGGTCCCTAGAGCACTCAAATTTATAAAGACAGAAAGTAGAATGGGGGTTGCCAGGGGCTGAAGGAAGGCAGAATGAGGACTTAGTGTTTAGTGGGCACAGAGTTTCAGTTTGGGAGATGGATGATGGCGAGGGCTGCACACCAGTGTGAATGCACTTAGTACCCCTGAACTGCACACTTGAAAATGGTTAAGATGGTACATTTTATGTTATAAGTATTTGACCACAATTTGAAAGTAAATTTAAAAACCTATTTTACATTTATAACCAGAAATGTTAGTCATTTTTATTCAGAAGGTCCGTCCGGGTACCCAGTCCATTCAGGCCAGAAATAGAATGCTGTCCGTGCATGTTAAAAGTGATCCGTAATAGTTCCTTAAAATGCAGCACTTTCAGTGATCTGGAGGCTGCTGACAAATTCTATCATAGATGGCTGTGGTCTTGCCCGTAGCACTGCTGGTGCCCCCGGGTGTGACACTGCACAGCGCTGGTTCCGATCTTTGGGGCCTGGTCCAGAGCTCCTGAACAGGAGCAGAGGTGATGGCATGCCACATTGGCTCCTCTGGCAGAAACACAGCTTGAGAAATCCAATCCAGCACTCAAACGAGGCGTTCTCTTATTAAAGAGGCCTCAGGCCCCAGCTCTGTAGTTAAGGTTGCAAGTGCTTTTTTATTCTCAGCCAAGGTATAATTTGGAATCCTATCTCTGACCAACGTGTCATTACCTCAAAAAACCCCAAATCTTGCAAACCTCACCAAAGCCTCTTTTAGGCTTAAACTCGGAACTGAAGGATCCTCAGGTTGTGGTGATTCTAATTGCTAAAAGGTGGCCTTCCTGATTTGTAGCTTTCAATGCCCTTTCCTGTCAGTTAGGACTGTGACGGGGGTCATTTGTTACCACAAGAAATGACCTTGCCTTTGACCCCTCCATTCAGGAACTGAGAGGACGTGAGATGGCTCAAGTGTTCACGTGTTGCCACCAGTCCAGCTGCTTGAACGTGAGAGGAACCTACTTGCTGAATTTGCACAGCCCAGTTCTGAGCAGACCTCTAAATCCTAATAATATCTGTAACTATGAATATAAATAGTTTATGAGATAATTTAATTATTATAATTTTTACTAATTATAACATTGGTACAGCAACACTTCTCTACTAAAAAGAATACAACCATAGGAGGATAAAAATTTGTTGGTCAGAGTATCAACATCTGTATCAGTTTTCTATGGCTGCCGTAACAAAGTTCCACAGACTGCACATCTTTCACAACGGAAATTTATTGTCTCACCATTCTGGAGGCTGCAAGTCTGAGCTCAAGGTACCTGCAGGGTTGGTTTCTCCTGAGGCCTCTCTCTTTGGCTTGTAAATGGCTACCTTTTCTCTGTGTCCTCCCATCTTCTTCCCTCTGTGTCCAAATTTCCTTTTCTTAGAAGGACACCAGTCAGGTTCCTTTAGGGCCAACCCTAATGACCGCATTTTAACTTAAATACCTCTTTAAAGGCCCGATCTCCAAATACAGTCACATACGGAGGTGCAGGAGGTATGAATGGAAAGGGGACGCAATTCAGCCCATAATAACATCTAAAAAAAAGATGCTACAGTATATCTCATCTCATCATAAAGCTTTCTGTTTTCCACATAGTTCTTCAATAAGTCTTCATTTTTGAAGTGAAATTATTTTCTTTTCATGCCACTTTCTCCTCGGCTCATTAGAAAGTTATCTTAGAAGCAAATATGCGTAGGTAATGAACATAATAGAGTTTAAAGTAACATATTTATACACAGAGCATATTAGTGTTTATTGTGTAAGTGCTTTTTTACCTTGCATTCTTAGGCTCTGCTTCTGGAATTGAAGGGACATACCACCTGCCCACTGACCACCCTAGAACTCATTGATTGCAAGATGGATCTGTGGTCTCTAGGGAGACTTGGGCAGGCTCTCCAGTTGAGCAGCTTGCATTCCCTTGTCCTCGATTACTGCAGGTAAGGCTGGAATGTGGAGTTCTTTCAAGGCTCTTCCTGCTGTCAGCTGGGGAAGACAGAGGCAGGAGAGGGCAATGTCCCCTTTCCTTGTGTCTCATTACGTCATCGCTGACAGGGGACACTCTACAACCTCCTCAGAGTTAATGTTCCCGAGTAAATGTTAGGGTTCTCAAAAAGAGTCTATTCATTCATTCTTTCAACAAATATTTGTGGAAGGCCAGTCTGTGCGAGACACTGTGTTCACTGGTAAGGAAGATGCAAATATATGTAAGGAATGCTGCTGTCCCAGGGAGTCGTTATACAGTAGAGAGGAGACACGATCTTGATTATGCAGAATGCAAGGTAGAAATCTGAATATCACCAAAAATGTCCATGGCCATTTGGATAAGGGAAACAACAATTCTCTAGGTGATGGGTCAATATTGACCAGGAGAGGAGGTGGGAGGAAAGGTATGGCGCTAGGACAGAACAGAGCAAGTCCTTCAGAGGGCCGGGGCCCCAAGTGTGTCAGAGAGGGTCATGGGTAATAATTATAATAGTAATAATATCAGCTAATGGGGCTTGAATGCTTACTGCGTGCCAAGCACACTGCATGAATCATCTAAGTAATTCTCCCAGCGTAGATAAATATATGTCGTTATATGTAGATGTATGATACATAATGTTACATAGGTATGTGTACCATTTCTACCCTTTGACTGTAGATCAAGAAAGACTCAGGGGGGTTAACTGGTTTCTTCAAGTCCATTCCGCTCTTAGGGGTGGAGCCTAGATGTGAATCCAGCTGTCTGAACCATAGCCCACCTCTGATCCATGACCCTAGGTTGCTTGGCGTATATCATTTACCACCCATAAATAATGTCAGACTGCTTGTGTGACCTGGGGTAGGTCATGTAACCTCTGTGATCTATAAGGAGATCTTCTACTCCACAAGTCTATGATTCTGTGACTCTTCCCATGGAGCCAGGTGGTGCCTTGCACGCAAAAGGCCAATGAGCTGTGAACTGAAAGAGACATTCATGCCTGAGAAGTGCTACCACGGCAACACAGAGGCCCCGTTGAAGAACTAGGGCCCTAGTGGTGACGGTGGACAAGCCCATCAGCAAAAGCTGGGGAGAGGAAGTATTCTGTGGAGGTTCTCCAGGTTTCTGAAATGCTGGAGGAGCCTTAGTCAGCGTCTCCTAAGACAGGGCAGCCGAAGGCAGAGGCCTCAGGACACCATGCAGTGGCTGCAGAATCGGCTTGGGAGTCTCCCCAGCTTCCCATACTGCACTGGGCAGAACCAGCCTCACTGCTAAGAGACCCCTCCAGACCCCAGCTCCTGCACTGGACCCAGACACCTGCACTGGTAGAAGGAGAGAAGGAAGAAAGCAGGAATTCCCATCTTCAGGAAACAGCTTATTTTAATTGTCAGTGGAAATCCTGCTGCGGCTAAGACACCTAGAGTTGTCAGGGTTGGCGCACTCTACCGAGACCTCAACACTGGTAACACTGCAGGTTCCTGGCCTCTGGGACTGGAATTCTCTCCTCACTGTCTTCCCTGATGGGCTGTGCAGTCCAGCAGGCAGGACACCCTTCCTTCTTACGCACAGCTGCATCCCCACCATGGTAGCTGGCCCGCAATCATTACTTGTTGACTGAATTAACAAAATTTAAAAGTTATTTCTGTTACTATGACTCCCCTCGTTTTAAAGTTCAAGCCTTGACATTCCAAATTCTCTGAAGACGTCCCTTCCTCTCACTGACCCTCAGTTTCCTGACCTAATACCTACCCCTGAGGCTGTTGCTGGCATGAATGTATGATGCATGTGATTTCACTTTGCAAACCCCAAGGACGGTGCACGACAAGGTGAGGAGCCGCTCAGGGCCATGAAAGGAGGCCCCAAAGGTTGAGCTTTTCTGGACCTGCTCTGGGCGTACTTTAAAAGGTCCTCTCTTTACAGAGTCCTGGTATCACTGGAGTCTTCCCAGGCTCCTTCATCCCTGCCAGCTGGGCCATCTCTTCTGTCTTCAGATTCAGAGCTTGCTCTCCACCTGCTCCCTTAAGTGGGTCCTCCAAACCATCCTCTGCTCTCTTTGCCCAGGAGGCAGACTCGGGGTCCACCGCGGGCCCTGCCCACCGCCCCCCCACCCCTTAGTCGATCCCGTCCACCCCAGAGCCAGCCCTGGCCCTGGGAGCCCAAAGTGAGGGTCAGCAAAAGTGCCTCTAACTGCCCTGGGAGTGCCTGAAAATGAACAATCGGTGGGTGACAGAGATTTTAAAAGTCACAAATGTGTGTTTGTCATTTCTTTTTAGATTTGAAAATGAAGAAATGGAGAATATTTTCGCAGGCCTGGAGAACAACCAAAGGCTTCAGGACCTCAGTCTGCGCTACTGTGGTCTGGGACCGCAGAGCGGGCTGAGGCTGGGCTCAGTCATATGCCAGAGTGCCATTCGGTGAGAAGCGACCACTGCTCCCCCACCCGCGTATTGGCGCTCTTCTGTCTCGAGTTATATAACCAGCTATTGGCAGAGCCTACTAGCCCATGAGTTCCCCTGATTTTTCATTGTTCCTAATCATCTTTCCTTCTCTTCTACTTATGTTTGTTTTGGTTTTCTTAAGTATAAGAGAAAAGTCCTTTAGTTGCATTTGAGAATCAAGGGTGTCATGCTAAATGCATGTCTCTGGCCAGCTAACATGGTCATGAGGTCTATTTTTTATGACATGGTCTATTATGCACCATGGTTATTTATTTATTATTTTATAAGTAGGTCTACCATAATTCTTTAAATGTATGAGGTAAAGACCTTAAACCCACATTTGAGAAAGTGGAATTCACATCAAATGAATAGTGTATTTGGCCCCTCCCCCAGTGAGCTGCACCTTGATGGCAATTACTTGGAATGTTCTGGAGCTCTGGCCCTCCTCAGACCTATAGCAGAGTACGCAGAGATACAGGGGAAAGACCAACCAGCCACCACCTCACCGGACTCCAGGAATCCCCCTCAGCCACTCCAAGGTAAGCGCTGGGAAACTTGGCCTTAAACTCTGCTGGGGCCACCTGAAAGAAGGAAACTTTGCTTTGCTATTGAAACTGACTTTCCGCTGTGGTCAATGGAGAGTCTTCTTCCTGAGTATATATGGGGGCAGCATAATGGACCCCCGAAGATGTCTTTGTCCTAAGTTTCAGAACCACCCATTGGGGTGGTAAAAAACACTGTTGGGCAGTCCTACCAGAATCACAGGATCTGCAGTAAGGAAATAGCAATCCCCCAAAGAAGTAGACAGATGAAGAAGACGGATGCAAGACAGACGAGAACAAACAGCTGGTTACTCCTCTATAAAAGGCCTATCATTTGTTTTAATGGATCTCAAGTACACATATTCATGACACATTTTAAAGCTGACTACTTTCAATCATTGGTAACAGTAAACCATAGCAGGTGGTTAATAGTACAGACTTAGAGTCAGTCCTGGGTTCAAATCCTACTCCAGCTGTGCATGATTTTGGGCAAATTGTCCAATTGATCTAACTTCAGTCTTCAGCTGCTAAGTAAACATAATGGTAACTACCGTGTTTCCCTAAAAATAAGACCCGGTCTTATATTAATTTTTGCTCTAAAAGACGCATTAGGGCGTATTTGCAGGGGATGTCTTATTTTTTTCATGTACAACAGTCTACATTTATTCAAATACAGTCATGTCATCTTCTTCTGGAACATCGTCATAAAGTACTAAATGTGTCCGTCTGTCTGACGATCTTAAGAGGGTTTATTTTCGGGGTAGGTCTTATTTTCGGGGAAACACGGTACTCCGTAGCATTTAGTGAGGATTAAGTAATACAACGTAAAGCCGTCAGCCCGATGCCTTACACATAATAAGTACTTGAGGATGTTAATTATCATTGTCACCATCCTCGTTATTATTATAGCAACAACAACAACCTTTTCCTAGGAGAGTAAAATCTTGAAGCCTGCTGGTGAACACAATCACTCTACTTGCTGGAAAAAAATTAAGATAAAAAGCTCAAATCTAACATACAGCATGGTGACTGTAGTTAACAATACTGTATTGCATATTTGAAAGTTACTAAGAGAGTAGATCTTAAAGGTTCTCATCACAAGAAAAAAAATTGTTGACTGTGTAGTTATGGATATTAACTAGATTTATTGTGGTGATTATTTCACAATATATACGTATGGTGAATCATTACATCATACACCGAAAACTAATATAATGTTCTATGTTAATTATATCTCAATTTAAAAATTGAGATATATTATTTACTGACTTGCTCTGTAACAGAAAGAGCTGAGGTCAAGGCTACTTTGTGGAAATGAATGCAAAGAGCTTGTAATGAACAGATTTGTAAATGCAATGGTTATCCCCATTTAGGAACTTTCAGGTATCAGAGTTATATAAGTTATTTGTTGAATTTGATAATTCAGTCAATCCAATAAATATAGAAAAGAAAGCTGGAAAACAATGTTTACTATCAAATATTACTTTCCTTCTGCTAGTTTTACCAACATTCCTGTCAAAAGCCACAATCCTATTTATGAAGCCCTATATTATAACTCTGAGATCTAAATAACTAAGTGAATCTGTGATTTTTGAAGAAATCATTGGAAATATAAAAGCACCGTCTCAAGGGACTTTTGTGTGGCAGGCAGGGACAGGTGTGAGAGGTGTGGGATTAGAAAGGTAAAGAAGTGACAGGGGTGTGGGGAAGAAACGTGAAGTTCTCCTACTCTGGTTATTCCAAGTGGTTTCTGCTGAAAGGGACATTAAGGCTTCCTCTTAAGGGTTCTGGATTTGTTTTCCCTGGGAGCCAAAAAGCCAGGGTCAGAGCTGACCACAGAGAGTGACTGTCCTGTCATTCTTCGCAGCAGCCTTGGACAGGGTGCAGACTGCTCCAGCTGGGCCATGCCCTGCGGTCAGTGGTCAGCATACAGAGAACCTCTTTTAAGTTCCTCTCATTATTGAGGATCTCAGCAACAATAACAAAACCCACAGCAAGTACAATTCTAGGTTCTTCTCTTCCTCTAAGGCTAACTATGACACCCAACAACCTGTGCTTTAGCTCATCTGTCAGAGCCCTGGAGCTGCCCTGCTCCCTGTCCCTTACAACGCTTGTCTTGAAACAAATGTGCTATAGACTATTGTACCCCGTGCCCTGCCCCCCAAATTCATATGTTGAAGTCCTAATCCCCAAGGTGGTGGTATTAGGAGTTGATTTGGTCATGAGGGCAGAGCCCTACTAAATGGGATTAGTGCCCTTATGAAAGAGACCCCAGGGAGCTCCCTCACCCTTCTGCCGTGTGAGATTATAGCAAGAAGACAGCCATCTATGATCAGGAAGCGGGCTCTCATCAGACACTGAATCTGCTGATGCCTGGATCTTAGACTTCCCAGCCTTCAGAACCGTGAGGAATAACTGTTGTTTCTAAGCCATTCACTCAGTCTATGACGTTTTATTATAGCAGCCCAAATACATTCAGACGCAGAGTATATGAGAGGGAATGGATAATTTTAAACATACATCCAGATTCTCAGCTTCTGTAAGGACTCAATACCTGTCATCGTTAGGCACAATCATCGTTTTACTTTGTCAAAGAAAGGCGCACTTCTCTCCCACCCAGTATCTGAGCAGAGTGTCTTCCCTAACATGTAAAAACAAAGAGTCAATTCAAAATATTAATGTAAGTGTTAAGAAAGTGAATGACTCTAATAACTCAGTGGCAACCCATTTTTTACACATCAGGTGGCTTCTGATTTTCACTTTTCTCATAACTGAAGGAAGAGATAATCAAGTTATCAAGTGACAGGTCATTAAAAATCTTTTTTTTTTTTTTTGATCGACCAACCACCATGTGATTTTTAGCTTCAAACTCAGGAATTCACAGAACTGAATAATAGTTAAATTTGAGCTGTAGATGAAAAACAATTTATTATAAGTATGTCCCATGCAATATTTGAAATATAATATTAAAATAATTATTCTTTGTTTACCTGACATTGAAATGGAATGGGGTGTCCTCTATTGGAGACGGGGGCAAGAGAGGTTACATTTGGCAATTCTATTCCATTTCCATTTGTATGAACAAGATTTCCCAGCATTTATAACTATCACAATGAAAATAGAAATAGTACTGATGTTGAAGTCTACCTCATTTTAGCAGTAATATTCTTTAAAGAATATATGAATTAATTATAAAAACAAGTAAATAAAACAGCACCATCCATCTCACTGAAAGAGTTGTTCAATAAATTTTTATTTTTGTACTTAATTAGAATTTATCAAAATGTGTAGAATACATATCTTGTATGAATCAACCATATACTTCTAAAAATTGATTAATAACTGCAGAAGATATTTTTAATACTTAATAACTGCAGAAGATATTTTTAATACTTTAGGGCCTTATGATCCCAAGAAATTTTTAAAATTTAAATATTGGTAAATGTAGTATTTTATTACAGAGAAGTATTACAGGATGAGCTATAAAAGACTTTCAAATACAAAATTCTGCAGAGTAAGTAGAATGGAAATACAAGTAAAATCACTAGAAGAAAAAGGAATAATGGAAAATTTTCGGTCACTAAAGAAGAATCAGCTCATATTTTGGGTTATTTGGGATTTTTTAAATGGAAGATGGTGGGAATCAAATTGCTTGAAATTTACATTCCATTTGATACGCTTAAGAGAATGGTATAACGGATTTTATTTTTAAAATGTCAATATTTGCCATATGCTAGTGATCTCATCCTTTGAAATTTTAAAATATGTGATAAACAAATTTAGGTACCAACCTCAAAATGTGCATGATATAGCTTTTCAATATTCCTCTAGGATATATGAGAGCAAAAATATTTTGAGACCACTGCTTTGTAAGGCCCAAATGTTTGGTTTTCTCTCCTGTTCTGTGCATTACTCCCCGGCCTTCCTGCCAGTCAGGCAGAGTCAGTTTCTGTTGCTGGCAAAGAGGCATGAATGCCTCACAATCCAATGACCACTTCGTTTTCTTAATTACTTGTGTAAAATGCAATCTTAGTAATGATGCTCCTTCCTTCTTTCATTTAGTGTGTGTGTGTGTGTGTGTGTGTGTGTGTGTGTGTGTGTACTTGTGTGTCTCCTAATAGGTACCCAGTACTGTTCCTGGTGCTTGAGAGACATTAGTGCATAAAACAAAGATCCCTGTCCCTGAGGAGGGGGCTGGGAATGCAGTGTGCTTAAGGGTGTGTGTATGGGGGTAGGGCGCGTCAGACAATTTTAAAAGGCATGACACATACATACGTGTTATAGTTTATTACAAGTAACTGCTCTGGAGAAAGATAGGCAAGTTTGGGTCTCCAGGGGAGGAAGCTGGATGGGGTGTGATTTCAAATAGATGGTTGAGTGTAAGCCTTCTTGAAAATATAGGGTTTGTGTCCAGACACAGTTGGTAAGGGAGTGAGTTTGCGGATAAATGGGAATAGCATTCCAGACAGAGGGAACAGCCTGCACCAAGACCCCAGGGAATAGCAAGAAGCACATAGAGAGATAACAGGGATAAGGGTGGGAGGGGATGTTCAAGGGCCTTGTTAGCTAGGAAGAAGCAGAGGACTTAGGACTTAGGTTTGAGAAAGACCCCTCAATCTGTGTGACAAGGTGGGGTGGGGGCAGGAGGCCTGTTGGGAGGCTGCTGTCATCCAGGTGAGAGGTGGTGGTGAGAGGTGAGAGGTGTCTATCCAGGTGACACTAGGGTAGTAGCAGAGGAAGTCAGGTTCTACATCTATATCATTTCCTGACAGATGGGATGTGGGGTACAAAAAAAAAGAAGGGTCCAGAATGACTCCAAAGAGATAATACATACAGATATATATATATATATATATATATATATATATATATATATATAGACATGCCAGCAATTGTTCCTCTCTGTTACATGCTCACTAATCTCAGATATTTGAAGCCACTTTCATAGGAGGCAGCTATGGAATGTAAAGAAGACTCTATGCAAGGCCTTGCAGGACGATTCTTGGGGCCCCGCTTGGTTGCTTGTTCTCCTCAAGTCTCAAGGAGAGAAACATGAAAAACATAGGACTGAACTTAAGTGAATGATTTTAACAATGAGTAAGATAATTCTCTCTTATGAGAACTATCTCTCCCCTAAGTGTACATAAAATTAAGGCAATAGTGAATATAAAAGTGTGTCAAAAAACCATTCATGAAACTTTGAACAGGCTTTTTTTTTTTTTAATCTTTTTTTTTTTATATACAGCCAGACAGAGAGGAAGTTCAACTTTGAACCAGATGACAAAGTCTTCTGGAGCTGTAACAGTGAAAACTACTTTAGGGAAAAAGAAGAGAAAAAAAGGTATTTTTGTGATGTTTCTACTATTCCACCCACTTCCTTTATTCTGTAAATCACTTCCTCCTTTAATGGGCTCTGGGTTCCCACTACTAAAGTAATTACCCCAAACAGAAAAATTCAAGTGGAAAAAAAGACTCAGTGTTTTACGACTTCATTTAAACCAGGGGTGTCCAAACTGCAGCCCGCAGGCCAACTGCAGCCGTGATCCATTGTTTATTGGCCCGCAGCAAATTCCAAAAATATATTTAGTTTACTTAAATGAACCAGGTGAGGCAATACGTACTTCAGCTCGAGTGAGTGGCCCGGCTGTTTGTGTATTTTACCACATATGGCCCTTGGTGAAAACTGTTGAAAAAGTTTGGACACCCCTGATTTAAACCCAATACAGAACAGCTTAGCCACGTCCACCAGGGGAATGCATCTTTGGCACATTTGGCAAGGCCAAAAAACAAGTATGGAGTCTAGGCTGGTTTGAGAATATAGCTGCAATAAACAACCAGCAGGACGTGATAAATTCAGCTTGGAGACTTCTCTCCTGTGTTCATCACTTAGAATCAGAAACTGAGTCACTCAGAGGGAATTTTAAGAAATCACCAGCTCCACAACCTCTGAGCAGAAGTAAACTAAAGGAGAAGCCATACAAGTACTGAAGGCTCTCAGCTAAGTCTGAGGGAACCAGGATTCCGTCCCCAGCACCTGCATCTTACCAGTGTCCTGCCCATCAAGGAGTTGGTGCTCACAACTTCCTCAATTCCACTCCTGCTTTAACGTTGTGAAGTTACAAAGAGACAGACAGCACAAGACGGTCCCTGGGTGTATCGTGAACAGTGTTTGGAAGCTCTTTAGGGAGGCTAAACTAAATTTGTGTTTTTTTGTTTTCATCCATTGGATTTTGGTTTTGTTTTTGTTTTTCTGTACAGTTAGTATGTGGAAGGTGACAGTCCCTTGTAATGAAGCTCGTCATCCTTTGGCTTTCTCTTCCTCAATTTTAATCTGTTTTTGTGTGGTCTTTTTCCTGTACTTGGATGATCCTCACATCTTTTCTGTGAAATCTTACTAAATTAGAAAAATATAAATTCATAGGATCTATAAAGCCAAATGAAAAGGTAAAGTGAGAAAATTTATCAGACCCTGTGTCCGTTGCGTGATGTACATATAGTCTTTCCACTGGAGAGTGCTAGTAGATTTTGGAAACATTTGTTAAAAGGAAAAAGGAGAAGAAGAAACGTTTTAGGTTATCATTTATTTTCGACAGTTACCGATTAGGAATATTTTCAACCAAAAATCCCTTTGGAGGAGTTGGGATATTTTCAACCAAAAATCCTGTGGGGATGAGGGTGATCAGTGTCTCCAAGACAGATGGCCCCACAGAGGACAGTTGTACACTGGGCCAGATGCCACCTGAGAGAAGAACGACTACAGGGTCCCTGAGTCTAACTCTGCATCTAGACTTAAGAGGTGATAAGGACAGAGGCTGCGTGTCTGCATCATGCCATGCAGTCAACTTGCCTTTGCAGAAAGGCCAAAAGGCCAAAAGCTATCTGGAAACGTCAAGGCTTGTCAAGGCTGGAGAGAGGCTCTGACTACTTCTACTTGTTGGAACGTCCTGATTTAAAAAGAAAAAAAAATTTTTCAAATTAATTAATGGCAAAGAAGTTTTTAAAAAATTACATGATATTTGGAATCTTTACAAGTGAACGCTCCTAACACACGTAAAAACACAGAGAATGCAGGCATAACCTCATTAGGCTGTGACACCGGAGTCTGAATGTGAGGCCCTTTGAGAATGGCTTCTCCTGTGTTCCCCCCACCAAGTCCCCCACACCCCACCCCTATGTAGACTCTGGTGATACTAAACCCTCATAAAAGGTAGGTACGTAGTTTGAAGGAAAAATAAAAAGAGAGCAATACAATTATTCAAACTTCAGCTTTTAAATAATAGCTGTGTTGAGGCCCAGGTCACAAGACTACCTTTTAGATACTGAAACTTGGCATGAAAGTACCAGACTTGCTTCTTTTGACCTTTGTGAGCTGTCTGTTCTCTCCCACCAGGACCCCAGAAGAGTCCAGTATCATAATTTTTCCAGGGAAGAGGTTAGAGGCTTTGAAGAACTGCAGGCTGCCTGTGGTCATTCTTTGAGTCAATACTGATGAAATAAACTGTCCTCCGGGCCATTTGGAGCTGGTGTTAAAGGCTGTAGCGAGGGATATCCTTGGTCCCTGCCCCGAGGAGCTCACCTTCCTGTACTGTAGCTGTGGTAACAGAGAATGGTTATCAAGGCCCAGCTCTGTGTGGGGCACAGGTGTGCGCCTGCCTTTTAGGAGCACATTAGTTTCCTAGGGCTGCCATCACAAAGTTCCACAGACTGAGTGGCTTAAACAACAGAAATACATTGTCTCACGGTTCTAGAGCCTGGAAGTCAAGATCAAGATGTTGGCAGGGATGGAAGTTCTGAGGGAGAATCTGTTCCGTGCCTCTCTCCTGTGAATTTTGGGAGAAGACAAAATTCAGCTCATAACAAGGGACCCAGAATGTAGTTTAGAAACAGGATACATACTTAGGGAACAAATAACCACGCAGACAGCATCTGCCAAGGACCAAACATGGACGCTGGGCTGAGAGAAGGGCATTCTCCCCTAGATACGGAATCAGGGAGAAGTTCTTTGTAAATGAGCTTAGGAACTGACCTGATGTAGAAAGAAAAAAAGGATTCACATGAAGGAGTGAAGTGAGGAAGAGAGGCCTTGACAACACAAGCCACAGCCCACAAGTTTCATTGGAACAAGAAGATAGGGGAGGGTGACCTGGCAGGAGGAGTGCGTCACATTGAGGAGAACTTCACGTGTCGGCTAAGCGTCTGGACTAATCCAGTAGACAATGGGAGCCATTAAAGTCTTTTACCACCCAAGGAATCCTGTGCCTCAGATCAACGGAAATAACTTTGTATCCAATATATATGTTTATTTTATAGCTTCTCATCAGAGCAGACTATTTTCATGCTTTCCAGAGTTCACAAAGCAAGTTTAAAAACAGTTTCCCACCTTGGGCCATTACTTTCAAAGTCATAAGGTGTTTGGTTGGGGGTGAGTTTGGTCTGTGGTAGAAGTGTTCCACTTGTTTGAAAATAAAGAGCCAGATTGAGCTGATAACCCATCAACCTCCTGAGCGAGGAGTCCAGATGGTTTCCATTTGGCCTCAACTGAAAACAGACAACTACTTTTACACTTGCCCCTTTGTGGACAGGAGGCTTTTGGTCTGCTGCTTGGAAAGTTGAACTCAATACTGTACGAGTCAAAACCCCCATTCAGAAGCCTGATGCCCCTTGTTATTCCTCTCCAAGTGTGTACTCACAAGAACTGGACAGCTTTACATTTTGTAGTCATTTAAAAGTTATTAGAAGAGGCAAAGTAACCCATTTCTAGGCTTACGGAAGAAGCTAGACGTCTGTTTGTCCAAACCAGTCCTGCCTCAAAGCACCACTGAACAACAAGAATCATTAGATCAGTGGTTCTCAAACTTGAGTGGCATCGGAGGCATGTGGAGGGCTTATAAACACACCGATTGCTGTGCCCACCCCCCCAAAGTTCTGAATCAGTAATTCTGAGGGTAAGGCTGGAAAATTTGCATTTCTATCAAGTTTCCATGTGACGCTGATGCTGTCAGTCTAGGGTCTCACTGCTTTAGACTTGAAAGAAAATCAGATCGCCTACTCTGATTTATTTTGCTCAGTGAAGAAAATCCAAGGGCAAAGTGAGGCTCCTAGATGCCTCTGCTCTGCCATGGAAATTGCAGAACAAACAGGGCCCAGGCCCATTTCTGTTTCGGCTTCTCTGTCCCTTCCAGATCCAGTCTGGCCCCTTCTCAGCCCCATGGCTCGGTACCAGGGCTCTATGGTAACTGGAGATCTTGGGCCTGGAAGGTGATCAGTGCTCACGTGAGTGACGTCTGGCTTGACCTATGCCTAGTCACAAGCCCGTCAGGTCCATAAAGAGCCAGAAGATGGCCAAAGATTGGAAGGCACTGAAAGGCCATCGGAATAGTCATCTGCTGATAAGTTATCTCCCTCGAGCCGCATCAGCAGTTTTGCCATGTCACCTCAAGGCCCCAAAACTTCCTGAAACACCCAGCAAAGACTCAGGGGTGTCCGATCCCCTAAGCCTGCTCTGTTTCACGGCCCAAGCCCCACACCATAGCTTCCAGGGATGTCCTAATTCTCAAGGATTTAGGACTGGGGGGCCAGAATATGGCTTAAACTTGTACAGGCAGCAAAGCTTGGGCTTGATCAGCCACTTCCTACAGCCGCTATGTCGCCTTCCTCCAAATAAGGCATCAGTGCTTATAGCCACAGTCCATAGGAATGCTGGCAGCATTCAGGAACACAAAGGTCAAGTTCAAAAGTCAAGATGTTGCCTTCAAAACAGCTTTATTAGTTCCAAATCAGGAAATTACTGATTACAATCCTGAAATTATTTTTACGTGGGATTTTATCCTGGGGTGATAGCTAAACAATAGAGGCAGGGTCCAAGGTCTGAGGTGTGAATCATCCAACACTAATTACACTTTACTTCCTTAAGACTTACGATCAAGCAAACAGAATTTATGTTCTAGTTTATTAACCTCTAGTAATTACACAGGAAATCACACATGCTCCTTGTTGGTGGAAAGAAGCTATTTTAAATGAGTTAAAAAAAAAAAAATCAACCTTAAGAAGAGGTCCTACCAGGACATGGCATCCACAAATGAACATTTAAGTAGTGGTTAAGCAAAATAGTCTGATGCCCACCAGAATGTGTGATGCCCACCTGTTCTGGTGGTCCCAGAAAAGGCCATAGAGTGAGGGAGAAGATGAGGTACCTTGTCTGGGGAGCTTCTGGTTCCATGAAAATGTACACTTGACCTTTGGGTGCTGGCCCACATGGGAAAAAGAGCTCCGTCTGGAAGGAGTGAGAAGAGATTCATCAACTGGAAAAGAGAGGGCATTCTAGGCAAAGGGACCCACAAGAGAGAAGGCTCGGTGGGTGCAAGTGCCTGGAGCGTTCAGCCTATGGGAATCGAGATGTCCACCACAGAGTGGTCACTGGGAAAATGACTGGAGACGTTGCTGAAAACGCCAGTGGACCCGCATGGCCAAAAGCTGTGGCTACTGTTGAGGAGTTAGACTTTCTCCTGTGTGTAAAGGGGGTGTCATGATGCTTTTGAAGCAAGAGCACTGGATTTTTAAAAAGAACCTCAGGCAGCGGTGCAGAATACATTTTAGAGAGAGGGCTATCTGGATGTGGAAGATGAGTTTGGAGGCCTTTACAACAGTTCAGACAAGAGAGGATAACGTGCAGAGCTGAGCCTTCAGTAATGGAAAGATATAATCTAGATACATTTAAGAGAGAGAATTGACAGCACCTACCATAGTAGTCGGTTCAATGAGGGTGGTAAGAAAGATTCTGAAGTCAAGGATAATTAGGGTCCTGGCAGTTAACTAAAGAGCAAGTGGGAGAAGCACAGGTTGGGTGAGTCCATACTGGATCTGTGGGCTCGCTTCCAGGGGAGACGAGCAGTTGTCAGAAACATGTCTGTATCTGATCCTCAGGGGTCCCGTGGCAGAAGGGGAGACACCATATCCACAGAGTTCCCCACCAGGTTGCCCCATCCCAGTGTTTCAGTGACTTACAAAATCCAGAAATGAAACTGGGAAACGAGGCAGGAATATTTGCTGTGTGCTAACTGCCTCTGCAACCGTTATTCCACCGTGCTTCCCAGTCGATCTTCACCAGACATCTAGGAGATGAGTATTATGAACTCTGTTTTAGCAACAAAGAAATTTAGGTTCAGAGAAGTTACTGAAGTTACTGGGGGGTCACACAACATTTTTCAGAGAGAGGTTTTAAGCCCAGAGTTTCTGCTCGTTTTACTACACCACCCTGCTGCCTCTTAAGCCCACATGGCACTGCTAAGTTCTCTGAGACAGAGGGGGGTCAATTAAAGTGATCGTTGTTAGTGAGCTTGTTTTTGTTTTAAAGTAAAGAAATGTAAGATTAGGTCAAAATAGGTTGGGGTGAATACAGCTGGGGTGAATCAAATATTACCCAGGGTTGAGCATGGACTCACACTTACTCTGAGGAATTTGTTTTCCATTCAGACAAAAGAATTTGGTTCTGCTTGAACTTTGGTTCAAGGCCCGGAAAAGGAAATCCCTGTACTAGGCAGCATCAGCCTCCCTGCCCTCTCCCAAGGCACTGTGACTCAGGAGAGGTTGAAACTCCGGAGAGTGTTTTAGATTGGCCCTTTCCAAACTGGTTATGTTTCATGGAAGAAGATGACATTGTACCTTCCTTACCACCAATGGAGGCAGATTTGGATTGTTTTTCCTACGGGGATGCAAGTTGGGCCAGGCCAGTCACAGGCCTGGAAGCACCTTTTCTCTCCAGTGGCACACGTTAGCGCCATACTGGCTAAGCGGGGGGTATAGACTGGCTGAGATCCTTCCTTTCCTTTGCAAAGATGAGCAGCTGCTCAGGAATGCGGCCTTTGGCGTTGGCCCCACCAGCCTCATGTTTCATTACTACTGCTTGTTGGCGTGCCAGAAGGGGGCAAAAAGAAATGAGTGCCACATGCTATCGGTATCCACATCATTAATCATTCTGAGCAGTGAACGTAACTTTTCAAAAGCACTTATATTTGCGAAGAGATTCTATAAATAGAAAAGTCAGGTTCTATTCGTGTTTGTGAGTGGTCTCACGGCATTATTAGCTACACTGTACTTGGGAAAACAATGAACAGTGAGATAAAAGTCCCTACAATATGACTGCACTCTACACTCTTTTATTCATTGATTTGTTCATTTATTCAACAAACAGTCATTAACACCTACAACGTGCGAGATACTGTTCTAATATTTTAGCCCTGTTGTATTTTTCGTAATGCCTGTCATTTGCTATCACCCCCATGTCCTGGATGTAAGGACAAATGAAATTTGGACAAGTTAGGCTTCTCCCCAATAAAACTAAAGGATGGGCTCGTTTTCATACCTCCAACTGTGTTTTGGAGGAAAAGAAATCTTGTCACTTTCATTCAACAATCCAGCAGATCAGATTCATATTCAAAGAAACCAACTGAATATTTTTTTAAAGCATACTTAAAAAACAACAACAACTGGCAAACTAGAATGGCCCAATGTCCATATTTATCACCTCTCCCTGACATGAAAATCAGTTCTCTTTCCTGGCTTGAAAATTTATACTTAATTATTATCGACTCTTCTCTCTTTCTTGCTTCTCCTACACACTACTTAGCATTCACTTCATGTCAGCTTCATAAGGGCAGGGAGTTCTGTCTCCTGTTTCTTTGGGTTCCCAGCACCTAGAAGAGTGCCTGGCACATAATTGGAACTCAAAAATATTTGTCGAATGCTGGATGAAGTCAAGTACAAGAGTCCTGGCTAGCTCTGGGGTTAGGTTCCCAAGTCAGCATGTTCGGCAAAATTAGCGTATAGCTAAATGAACCTTTCAAATCCCTTAAATTGCCTGCACCGTATAATGTGTAGATATATTATCTCTAAGTCTCACCGAGTTTCTTTCCCGGCTTCAGAACAGATCATTGTTTTTCAGTTGAGCCCCAAAATGAAGTAGTTGGCTGAGGGTTAAGGGGTCATGTTGCCCACAAACCATATCACTTCGAACAGTTGGAGGCCCCGGGAAGCAACCTGGCTTTGGGACTGGAGCGTCAGATCTCCCATCTCACACTTCCTGAGTGGATGAGCCGGCATTACATCCATGGCTATTCCTTGTTCTCCCTCCCTTGCCTATTTTTTTTCTTTGTCAAACTCCTAAACTTGAACTGATACAAATTAAATGTGTCCATGGTGCCACTCCACAGGACTGACCCCGAACTTTATGAAAGCTGGATAGACAGACAAGGGAGAGCCAGACTCCAGCACCACTGACCTCAGTCGTGAAGTCTATGAAGGCAGGGTGGTTCTTTCTCCTTCCAATTTGTCCCTCTGGAACTCAAAAAAACAAAACAAAACAAAAAAAATGACAACTTTACAGGCTCCTTTAAAGGGCTAAAACCCTATTCAAGGACTATCACTTCCCCAGGATCAGCAGACAACTCATTCATCTTCTACCAAGAAATTTCTAGAGCCATTGATTTTCCCTTTAGCCAAAGTAAGGCAGTGATCTACACCTGCAATGAGATTTCCTTTCACACAAAATAATTTGGGGCTTGCTGTTGTAAAGAATAAAGGATGTACTGAGTATTTTTAAAAAGGAGTTCTTAAATTACATGTATTTCCTTGACTATATTACAAAATGCATCTGCTCACACAAGTGAAATACATAAGTATGATTAAAAAAAATAAAATCAATTTAGCTGGTGTTAAACAGGGGAGTTATTGTCTACAAATAATAAAATCACTCCAATTTTCTTGTAGGAGTCAAGAGAAAAATTAAGGGTTTGACAGAAGCGGGTCCTTGGTTAGTGAAATTGTATTTGGCAGATAATGGCATAGATGGAAAAGGAAAAGAAGGAGAAAATGGTTTGTTGGAATTCATTCAAATTTTAACATGGTGAGTAGAAAATTAAGAGGTTTTATTTGTTCACCTAAAACTAGGTGCTTGACTTAAATCATGGAGACAATGATTTATTTGTTTATTTTTTTTGGAGACAATGATTTAATTGCAGCTTGTTAATAGTTCAAGTGTGGTTTTTCAGCTCTGAGACAGTCTTGGTACGTGATCTTAAGGAAAGGCCTAAAATCATAGAAATGGCATGGCAGACAGTGGTTTGTGAGCCCACAAAGGAGTATCAAAGACCTCACTAGAAACCCGTTTTAAGGAGTTGGTAACTAAGGAAAGACGGGAGGTATGACCTCCAGATTTTTCTCCCCTAAAGTCACAGTATAATATAAAATGTAAGCAACATAACCTGAGGAAAAATGGGAGTCTCCTCAAGCCTGAACACTCTTTCAGGGGAATTGGGTGGGGCAGGTTCCCAGTGAGTCAGCAGGGCGGAACACCAGAGCTCACCAGACCAATCAGATTCAGATTTGGCCGGAGGGGGCGGGCTCAACACAGGAAAGATGGCGGCTGCTTGCTGGCTGCTGGAGAGCAGAACCCCACACAATGCCGACTGACCTCCAGCCTTCACCTGGAAGCCACACACCTCAGGCTGCACCCCCATATGCTTCTGACATCCCCCCGAGTCACCGTCCCTCCAAGGTGAGTGCCTGCGAGCAAGTGAATCTGTGCGCGGTCCTTTAAGAGGTCATTTGGCTTTCTTGCAGCCTTCCATCCCACCCGGAGGAATGGGAGATGTTGTTTCACAGCCAGATGTTGTGGGGACTCCTTTTTTTGGCACCTGTACTCCAGGCTGGGGAAGCTGGTGGGGGCTGGGGTCCCTCACTCCTCCAAGGGGAACCGCTGCCTGAGAGATCCCTCCTGATTCTCATCCACCACACACAGGTGTGGGGCCTGTTCAGCGTCTCCACCCCTCCTACCAGTCTCTCTGTGGCTTCTTCTTCATGTCCTTAGTTATAAAACTTCTGTTCAGCTAGACTCAGATGGTTCTCCAGGTTGACTGTTCCATAATTTAGTTATAATTTTAATGTGTTCATGGATGGAAGCAGTGTGTATCTCCTCCTGCCATCTTGGATCTCCCCAAACTAAAAATAACCATGAGCTATATCTTTATATATTTTTTTTTAGTGGTTGCTCTAGTATTTACACTATTCATTTTAACTTATCACAATCTACCTTCAAATAATATAATACTTCCCTTATAGCATAACAACCTTACAACAGGACACTTCCTTTCCCTCCCATCCTTTGTGCTATTGTTGTCTTTTATTTTACTTTTACAAATGTTATAAATCCCAGGATACATTATTATCATGTTTGTTTTAAGCAATTAATTATTTTTTAAATAAGGGAGGAAGTCTTTTAAAGTTATTCACATATTTACTATTTCCAGTGTTCTTCGTTCCTTTCAATGCATCCACGTTTTGATCTAGTATCCTTCTGTCTGAAGGACTTATTTATACATTTCTTATGGTCCTAATCTGCTGGTGATGAATTCTCTAAGCTTTTATATGTTTAAAAAGTCTTTTTTCTCTTCATTTTTAAAGATTTCTTTTTTTCTGGATATCGAATTCTTGGTTGACGTTTACTTTTAAGATGTCGCTGCACTGTCTTATGCTTGCATTGTTTCTGAAGAGAGGTCTACTGTCACTTTTATCTTTGCTCTTTTGGACATAATTTGTCTTTTTTCTCTGGCTGTTTTTATGAGTTTCTCTTTATTACTCTAGTGACCTAACCCACTTGAACTCATAAAGACAGCTTAGTGCAAATGTAACATCCATGGTCTTTGTATCATTCTTCGATTCTGGGCCTTTCTCAGCCTCACTCCATCTCCTTGGTGGTTGGTGACTTTCTGATATGACTTGTTCAGTGAGCTGCATGCTCACCTCAAGGTTAGCTCCTTTCCCCATTTTCACCTTTGCAGATCCAATACTCACTTCCCTTCTGTACCTATCTGCCATGCTGACAGGTTAGTGCCCAGGAAGTAGAAGCACCATCTTCAAAACCCCACCTCACCCTGGCAAGCCCAGTTCTGGGCCAGATGTAGAACAAGTTGGACGATGACCAAACAGGCTCCAGGAGCACTTCAGGGAACGGATTTATGGCTTCTCACCTTTTATCATTGAGGGTCCTGATTATCCACAAAGGAGGAGCTTAGTGGATAGATGGGGAGGTAAAGGATTTATCTGGAGGCCTGCTAGTAAAGTCAGCTTTTTATCTTTATGTTGGGGTAAAATTTGGTAATGGAGATTATAGGGCACTAACTACCTGCCTACCCGCTGGCCCTATTTACCTTTGGTACCACATGGGTCTATCCTCGCCTGCAGATTAGCTAGTCCAGGGACAAGGGATATCATGCCTTTGGTTTGTGATGAGGTCTTACCTAGCTCTGCTGTTTAAGTCTACCCCTAAAGCCAGTATCAGTGGCTTCTTTGAGCCTAAGGCAGGAGCTAAATGCTGGTTTGCATGCAGGAACCTTACTAGTTACTCTTCTCATGAACCAGGCCTCCCAGAATGATGACTATCCCTTCTGGGATAGATGAATCCCAGAAGGATTCATCTATCAATGGCCTATGGGGCTGACAGAACAGTACAATTACTTAAGACTGACTCTTTGTCAGATTTTGCTTTCTGCTCTGCCACACTAAACATGATAGCGGAACTGGCTACAAAATTTGTGGGCACCCCGTGCAAATGGAATCTCATGGTCCTTGTTCAAATATTATTAAGAATCTGATGATAGCAGAGCACTAAACCAAGTGAGGAGCCCTTCTGAGCATGGGGTCTGTGCAACAGCTGGTTTTGTGTGACAGGGTACATAACTACCACTAATAATGTGCACTAGTGCCAGCAATTTCATTCCCATGTTTTTTTAGTTCTGACACTAAATACTTAAAACTTCTTGTTCTCTTTTTGAAATTTAAGAATTGAGAACTATTGGAGATTAAAACATTTTCTTGAGCCAGGCCTGTGGCTCAGGTGGTTGGACCACCGTGCTCCTAATGAGGTCACCGGTTCAATTGTCACATGGGCCAGTGAACTTCACCCTCTACAGCTAAAATTGTGAACAACAGCTCTCCCTGGAGCTGGGCTGCCCTGAGCAGCCAGAGGTTGGCATGAGCTGCTATGGGCTGCTGTATGCTGCTGCGGGCAGCTGTGTGCTGCCATGGGCTACTGTGTGCCTCCATGAGCAGCTGATGGCCAGCGTGAGTGGCCGGCAGCCAGTGTGAGCTGCTGTGAACTGCCCTGGGCTGCTGTGGGCTGTTGTGTGCCTCCATGAGCGGCCGATGGCCAGCGTGAGTGGCCAGCCGTCAGTGTGAGTGGCCAGCAGCCAGTGTGAGCTGCTGTGTGCTGCCATGGGCTGCTGTGTGCTGCCGTGGGCTACCGTGTGCTGCCATGAGTGGCCAATGGCTAGCATGAGTGGCCAGCAGCCAGCGTGAGCTGCTCTTTGCTGCCATGGGCTGCTGTGTGCTGCTGTGAGCTACTGTGTGCTGCCATGAGTCGCCGATGGCCAGCGTGAGTGGCCCATAGCCAGTGTGAGCTGCTGTGTGCTGTGGTGGGCTGCTGTGGGCTGCTGTCTGTGCCGCCATGGTCAGCTGGTGGCTAGCATGAGTGGCTGGCAGCCAGCGTGAGCTGTCGTGAGCTGCTGTGAGCGACTGACTGCCTCAGCTGGGGAAGAGTGCAAGGCTCATGATACCAGCTTGGGCCAGGGAGCTGTGTCCTACACAACTAGCCTGAGAAACAACGGCTTGAACAGGACGGGGGAGGGGGAAGAAAGGGGAAAGAAAACCATTTTCTAGGTATATTTGAATCATACTTCATGGTTATTTTGAAGCAAACTGCCTGAGTTCACATCCCTGCACCATGATTTACTGGCAGTGTAACTTCTCTATATCTGTTTCCTCATTTGTAAAAATGGAGATAATAATAGTGTCAAACTCAAGAGATTGTTTTAGGGTTAAATGTATATAAGGTGCTAAATATAGTGCCTAGGGCTCCAGCTAACAACTTTATACAATTTAGAAAAAGAGCGCCTCTGAGCAGATGAATTAAAAGGGGCACCACCTCTGGCCAATGAGTTAGAGGAAGTTACCCCTTGCAGGTCTACATTTCAGGGCCCAGGACTTGGCAAGCAGAGCTTGGCTGGATTTCAGCCCCATCTAACCCTCGGAAGGCCCCTTGGTGCTGGGCACAAGAGCTTAAGCATGTTGGTGGTTATGATCACGTCTGATGCATACTGAATGCTGCGTAAAACCATACCTCATGCGAGGTGGTGTAGTGTAACGGTTAAATCCATGGCCTCTGAAATCAGACCTAGATGCAGAATTGTGGAGTTATGAAGTACGTCTTCAACACTCTCCGCCTTCTTTTTTGTGCACCCCTGCTTCCTCCTTGAGGCAAGCCTATTCTCACTCATCTTGTTTGAGGAATTGGACATAATCAGGCAGCTCAGAAAGCCAAAGCTAGTCAAGTCCTGATTAGACAAACAGTCCTGTTTCCTTGGGAGAGTACCTTTGAGAGGGAGAGTCTGGCAGGACCATTCAGCCTGGCCTTGAATTCTGGCTGCTGAATCAGTAAGAAATGTATACAAGAAAAAAGAGAATGGCCTTGTATTCACTACTGACCCTAACTGAAATTTCGTATCCCCAGCACATGGTAAGGGCTCAAAATTGTTTTCTTCATAGTCATGATAATTTCTTTTAGAGCGGAGACCATGTGTTAAATTCCTTTTAATCCCTGCACTGTTAGGCACATAATATGCAGTTAGTAAGTATGCACTCAATATAATATAGTATTATTGGTATTATATTTTGCAAGATGCTTTCATTGGAACTGCTGCATTCTGTTTTCACCACAACCTTATGAAATACGTAGAATAGCCTTTTTCAGGCCAGTTTTACAAGTGAAGAAGGTGAGACCCATTAGAGAAGGTGGCCGCCCATGATCACATAGTTGACAAGAAATAGAAGCTGACCAGGAACCCAGGCTTCACCTAGATTCCATGTCCACTCACGACACCAGAAATTCCCAAAGACCAGTTGGCAGGCCAGTGCCAGGCTATAAAGGAATTTTCAATAGTCCTCAAAGAAATTAGAAAAATAAAGACAGGATATTCATTTCATAAAGCTAAACTTACTTGATTTAAGAAGCTGTTCTTTATTTTAAAAGTACTCCCTTCCTAATTTTATGTGAAAATATTTGTTCTTTTAATGTGAGAGTTGTTATTTATTTGACACACTAAAAGTTGCCAAACTGACCTTTGTCAATCCCCCTAGGGTTTTTGACATTTTACTGGTGTGTAAAATCCAAACGACTGGGAAGCCCTGACAATACTATACCAAATCTGTTGAATAAATAGCGAATTGAAGATTTAAGGCAACTAAAAATCCTTATCCTACCAACTTACTCAGGACAGGCATCCAAATTAGACATTAAATTGCGGGGTGGGGGCGGGAATGGATTTGGGATGTCTCCAATTTCAAACTGGGTCAGTGCATCATGTTTGGAAGTGGGGGTGGGAGAGGGTAAAAAGGACCTAAAAAGAAAGATCACACTCCAAAATAACTGGATTGAGTTTCTCTGAGTAACAATACTTGGGACAACGCTGTTTTGTTTTGTCATTTTCTTTGGTCAGCCTGATCAAGTACTCTGCCCACTTAAGGGAAATTGACCTTGGAAATAATGTCCTGGGAGAAATGGCTGCTGATAACATACTTGAAGCACTGAGAGCCAGGAAGACAGGTAAGTGTTTTCAATTTGTGTTTCCCTCCACCTGTCCATGTGTATGTATTTCTAAATGCTGTACTACTCACACCAGCTGGTGTCCTACAATTCAACTCAATTCTGACACTATCTACCCAGAGATAGCACCAGATTCCACAGCTTAAGGGCTCAGTCCCACAAGACTGCCCTCTATTTCAGGTGCCAATTGCAAGTCCAGGCTGTCTGTCACCTGTACTTCTGACTGACCACCTCCTTTGGTTCAATTAATTTGCTAGAGGGGCTCACAGGACTCAGGAAACCAGTCTACTCACTAGATGACCGGTTTATTGCAAAGGATATTAAAGGATACAAATCGATAGCCAGATGAAGAGAAACATAGGATGAGATCCCAAACAAAAGAGCTTCTGTCCTCATGGAGTTTGGGTCATGCACTGTGGCACGCAGAAGCATTCTGGCTCCCCAACCTGGAAGCTCTCTGAACCCCATCCTTTTGGGTTTTTATGTAGGCTTTATTACATAGGCATCATTGATTAAATCATTGGCTGTTGGTGATTGATTCGTACTCCAGCCCTTCTTTCCTCCCCAGAAATCAGAGGACTGAAATTTCCAACCCTCTATTCATGGTTGGTTCCTTTGGCAACCAGCGCCCAACTTTAAGGCTTTTCCAAAAGTCACTTCATTAACATAAACTCAGTAGTGATTGAAAGGGGCTTGTTATGAATAACAAGACATCATTTCACCTTTATGGCTCTGAAGCAGTTTCAGGAACTGAGGACAAGAAACTAATTATAACATTGCTCTTATCACTAAGGAAATTCCAAGACTTTTGGGAGCTGTGAGCCCAGAATCGTGGACTAAGACCAAATATATACAAGAAATATATTTTGATCATCTGAATGATGAAGTATATCTGTCTCATAAATCACAATGTCACAGGCCTTTATAGGAAAATCAGTGAGAACTCTTGGTTTCATGTGATACAAAACCAACTCAAACTGATTTAAGTACAAAAAGAAATCTGTTGACTCATATAACTATGAGTAAAAGTCCAGGGGTGGTTCTAGCTGTAGTTCCAGCTGGAGTTAGGGCTTCAAATAATGCTGCGTATCTCCATCTTCTGGAAGGTCTTCTTCTGTGTTGACTTTATTCTCAGTCACATTCTTCCCACACAGTGCCAAGCATTAGCTAGAAGTTTACATTCTGCCAGTTTAATCTCAAGAAAGAGCCTTTCCCGTTATTTCACTGGACCATCATGAGTCGCATGCACACCTGTTAACCAATCACTGTGCCAGGGAGGAAAAATACACTTAAGTGGCCACCTCTGGGTTATGTGCTCACCCCTGGAGGGCAGGGGAGTGGAAGCCCAAAGGAAACTCAAGATTCTATTCCAGAAAGCAGCTAACATGGAAGCTCAACAAGCAAACACAAGAGAGAGCCACTAAAGATGAAGAGCTGATGAATGACAAGATCAGAATTTTGCATTCAGATGACTACTCTGGAAGTAGAGTCCAGGATGGATTTGGGGTTGGGGAAATCCGGGGTGAGGAAGACCAGTTAGAAGGCCGCCATCATTCAGGCAGTGGGAGTGGATAAGAAAGGACTAATGCAAGAACTTATTACAGAGATAGATTAATTGTTATGAATCCTTCACATAAAGAAGAAGTAAAGAAAGGGTACTAAGTGAGAGGAAGGTTGCCCAGTTGATAAGAATGTGAGAGACTGCTCCTCTCAGAAGCCTAAGACCCGGTCTATTGGATGGAGTTGTGAGATGTCCTACCCACTTACTGTTACGTTCTCCCCCTTCTCAGGTAACCGCCCAGTCTTAAAAATTACAGTCACTCCTCAGATCTCCTCAGACACCTTCAGATCTATTTGGAAAAATAGCAAGAAATCTAATGTTACTCATAAAAAGAAGAAAAAGGTACGTTTTTGGATGTTCGTGCCCGAGTCACATCTACCAGGGAGCGCTGTATGGAGCGTAGGCACTGCGCTGGGTGGGGTGGACCGTGCAGCCGGCAGATTTTGCACTTGATAAAATCATGAGAATTTTGGCTCTCGGTTCCAGTCCCCTAAACCATCGTTCCATTCTGTTGGATGATGGTTGCACAAAGGGACAAGTAGTAAGGAAGCAAGATAGTTCCTTCCAGTATCAGTGCAAACACTGCCTCCTCTCTTTAACTCTCCCCCACACACCCCAGGCTACCCATATCATGGTTCCTGTTAGCTTACAGTGGGCCTGCAATGGTGAGTTTACCTAAAGTCTTTATGAAGCATGTGCTACCTCTTAAGGGGTAATGATTTACATATGTTTACTCTCTATTGTATGAAGTTGAACTTTTTTTTTTTAATTTATGATTTCCTGTTCATTATTTCACAGGCTAAAACCTGAGTATGGATGTTATCTATTTCCATGGCCAGACATGCCTAGGAAGATATTGCTTGTTCTATAATAAAATTTTTCACTATAACCAGGCCCCTTTCAAGTTCTAAATTTTAACAAGACTATTTTATGAAACTTCCAAGTAGTGTTAATCCTATATCATGCTTGTCATTCTCTAAAATGTGGGTTTCACAAGTAAGCCTTAGTAAAAATAAGTGGAATTCCTCTTGGGGGCTCCTTCTCTTGTGCATATGAAATTTATAATTTGAAGAAAGTCATGATCTTTATCTAAGAAAGAAAGAAAGAATCTGCTTTCATAAATACATCTATAGTTGGGAACAATAGGAATGTTTGGAAATAATAACCACTTTCTAAAAGACAACATCCCCCAAAATGGCGATCTTACCCAAATGAGGAAACTTCTAATCATTTTACCTCGAATGAAGATGTCAGAAAGCTCCATGGGAAATGTAAGAGGTGTTGTTGATCAGTGTATGGATTATAAATTGGATTAGTTGCATTGTATGTGCTGTGACAATATGGTGCATAGGAAAGTATGGGCCAGGAATTAGATAAGTCAGAATTCTCTGTGGAAACATGCTGCTTTCCATGTGTCTGACCTTGAGCAAGTCAGATAACCTCACTGTGCCTCAGTTTCTCCTTATGTAAGATACAGATAAGAATAGCACCTTTCTCATTTGGTGAGCATTGAATGAGGTGACACAGGTCAAGCTTTCTAGGACAATACCTATTTCATAGTACATGCTTAAAAATAAATGTTAGTGGCTACTATTATAGCTGTTATTATTGATGTTAAAGTTGAGTGATTCCAGTTATTTCACTTAGAACAGCTGAACAGGGAAAATACAAAAGAAAAGAAAAAAGACTTAAGACCTTTTTATTATGTTAAAAAAAAAACCCTGTCATTTATTCTATGTACAAATTCTGGCAGGTTCGTGGAACCAAACTCCCTAGAAGTGGGGATGGGTATAGTAAATTATGTCCACTTCTGAGGATCTTAACATCTAGTTAGCAAGCCAAGATCCTCATACATTAAAAGTAAACAACAATAGAGCTTAAGAGTTAAAATAATATACCGTATTTTGCCGTGTATAATGTGCTCCCATGTATAACATGCAACTACATTTTTGGCCCAAAGTATCAGGGGGGAAAATCTTTCATTTTAATTTTTTAATTCAAATTTTTATCTGTTTACATTTAGGTACTTGCTTTTTGTATTATAAAGGAATTTTAGCATTTAGTTTTTAACATATTATGGTACAAGAAATTTTATGTAACAAATAATCACAAAACACAAGAACAGATACAAGGTACAAGAAATTTTATGTACTGGTAACAAATTTACGGTATTTATACATTATAGAAGGCCAAGAACTCTTTATTGTTGCAAGTTTGTTGTAAATTCAACAAAACTGATGATCCTGTTCCAGGGTATTATTTTGCACATGGGTATCATTATTGATTTACAGAGTTACACTTTTAACTCATAAGCATAAATAAAAGAATTAAAACCATTTATTTAAATACGGAATTAGTATTACCCATGTATAATGCGCACCCTTATTTTTCCCTCACAAATTTGGGCAAAAAAGTGTGCATTATACACGACAAAATATGGTAACTTATCTATAGAATTTATATATCCAATGTGTGTGGCTTCCTTAGAAATTGTTACTGCTTAAAAAATAAAATAAAAAATATCTTTTTTGAAATTTTCTACTAACATCTGCTGGGTGGGAATATAAAGTCTGTGTGTCTCTTTAAAGATCTTTTGGCAATGTCTATCAAAATGAAAACCACAGAGCTTTTGACCCAGGCATTTTACTTCCAGAAATTTATATTACAGATGTAGTCTCACACGTGTGCAAGGAAATATGTATAGAGATGTTCACTGCAGCACTGTTTATTAAACATTGAAAACAACTAAATGTCTCTCAAAGGGTTCTCAGTGAAATAAGTCACAGAAAATGTATGTGTTGGAATACTATACAGCTGTTAAAAAGAACAATGTGGATATGTAAGTGCTTATCTGTAAAAATGTCCTAATAATACTATTAAACAAAAAAAGCAGGTTAGAGACTAGCATATATGAAAAATTCATATTAAAGACAACTGATATAATATGAGCCAGAAATTCCAATTCTGGGTATACGTCCAAAAGAATTGAAAACAAGATCATGAAGAGATATTTGTACAGCTGCGTTTGTACAGCATTATTCCCAGTAATCAAACAGTAGAAGCAACCCAAATGTCCATTGGCACATGAGTGGATAAGCAAAATGTGCCATATTAACACAATGGAATATTATTCAGCCTTAAAATGGAAGGAAATCCTTCCTACAATATGGGTGAACCTTGAGGACATTATGCTAAGTGAAATAAACCAGTTACAAAAAGACAACTAGTGTATGATTCCACTTATATAAGGTACCTAAAGTAGTCCAGGTGAGAAGCAGAATGTGAAATGGTGGTTTGCCAAGGGGAGGGAGGAGGGGGAAATGGAGAGTTGTTGAACGGATGTGGAGTTTCAGTTTGGGAAGATGAAAAAGTTCTGGAGGTTGATTGCATAACAATGTGAATGTACTTAATACTATTGACATGTGTACTTTAAAATGGTTAGGATGGTAAACTTTGTTATGTGTATTTTACCACAATTAAAGTTTTAAAAACTTCAGTTGATGTATTGTGTGTCTGCTTGTACATATGTAGAAATTTCTGGAGAGTCTATTAACAGTACTAGCTTTTTTTTATTGCATACTCATTTCACTATTTAATGTTTTTATCATTTATGAACTGTCAATTTAAAAAACTTAAAATGGTTGAATAAACATCAGTAACAGCACTTTTTGGTTGCTATGTCACCTGATGCCAAAAGACTAGAAGAAACACAATTTTGTTATAATTTCCTGGGAGAGCATAATAAATGGTGGGAAAGAATGGTCAGTGAGAACACAAAGATGAGTAAGTTTTTCCTAAATGCAGAGGGCAATTCAGCCAAAGCAGGCAGAGGAAGTTCTGTGTAATTTTAGGGATGTTAAAAGGTGAAGGAAAAAAAAGTCCGGGGTATGTTTAGATGACTGAGCAGACCAATCTGACATGGGCTTCAGGGAGTGCTTGGGAATTACACTAAAAAAGTACATTGGGGCCATATTGTGGCAGGATTTAATGACCAACTGGGTCATTCAGATTCTGTTCAGATGATAATTCAGAGCCATGGAACATTTTGAACAGGGGAGTACCAGGTAGAAAGGGGATATAGGAGAATTAAACAGGCACACTAGATTGAATGCCAGTTAGACTGGGAAGGAGAGACAGGAAGGAAGTCGGACACAATAATCCAGGGGCAGGGTGATGAGGTTCAGACTCAGCATGGGCACGTACCACTCCTCATCTTTAACCATCCTCTAACCTTTCCTCTTTTCACCTGAGTTTCCCTGTGTTTCCCTTTCAAACTGCCCAGTTCCTACCAACTGGGTGCATTTTGTCCTCATTTGGTTTGCAGCCTTCTTCTTGCTTTTTTTAAAATTTTTTTTTAATTAGCTATCTAAGAGCACTTGTAGCCATCTCTAGTCAGATGTGTGGTCACTTAATATGAACAGAACATGTATCGTATATAGTTCATCTGGGTTTGTTTATAGGCATTTTTGTTTGGCTCATAAAGTTAGTGTGTTCAGACTTATATCTGCCGCCACTACCACTGCTCTGCTCCAGCTCATAGATGTTTGCTTTCTTCCTTCATTTTCTGGCCTCCAGGGTCTCCCAATTCCCCCCATTTCAAACTTCACCTCTTTCATGAGGCTTTTCCTCACTGCATCAGTCCTCAGGAATGTCTTTCTCCCTCCCAGCACTTAACACACCACTCAACAAACAGCACACATTAGCATCTAGTCAAATATGACCTTGTGTCCATATTTATATTTGATGTAGTTATGCATCCTTGTCTTTTCTGCCAGGCTCCTTGAGCTTGGTTAGCCCCCACCCAGGTACAAAGCCTGGGGGCACCAGGAGATGAGGGGATGATGGGTGGACCAGTAAAAGCTGAGGCTCAGAATCCCAAACCTGACACAGCAGGTGTCCACCACTAGATGGTGATGGCAATCAGGCATCTCCTTAGGCTCTCTGTGCCTCAGCTTTCTTATCTTTTAAATGGAGGTGTCTGCTTTGCTTGGGAAGACATAATTCTATGACTCTGGGCTAGCAATAGAAGAACCCTGGCTTCAAAACTGTCACCATCACGTAGCAGCTATGTGCTCTTTAAGTTACTTCCCTGGACCTCATTCCTCCCACATATAAAAGGTTAAACCAGAGGTTCTCACAGAGTGGTCCCCAGGATTTCTGGGCTCCTTTCAGAGGTCAAAACTATTCCCATAACAATATTCAGAGCTATTTCTCTTTTCACTCTATGAATGTACAGAGTTTTCCAGAAGCTACATTATTATATGTGATGCCATCGCTCCAATAATAACTCGTAATGGGTTTATTACTGTTATTTTAAAATGGATTAATATATTTAAATTTTTTCATCTTTTAATTTCTTAAAAAACAAATATATACAGAGGGTGCCAAAAAGATGTATACACATTTTAAGGAAAATGTATCAAAATTGTGCTGATGGTAACCACTTTGAGCACCTCTTGTAATTGCAGGTGTCAAACCTAAGACTTGTGTTCATCTTTTGTTAGGTATATATGGAGTATTACAATTTTAATAGTTTTTTCCCTTTCTTAAAATGTGTATACATGTTTTTTTGGCACCTTCTGTATTGTCCACACAACAAGAGCTCTTTAATTTTTAAGTATAAAGGCGTCCTGAGACCAAAACGATTGAGGAACCATTGAACCAGATTTCTAGAAGATCATTAAGGTCATTCACTCAACAAATAACTGGGCCTCCTGTGGCCAGGCATTTCTTTTTTTCTGATAAGGAGGCCAAGGTGACGATAAAGACATGGGCCCTGCTCTGCTGGAGTTTACATTTGGGAGGGACGACAAACGGCTATGTTAAGGAGATAATTTCTGAGAGTAGTAAGTTTCATAACGGCCTAAGGCAGCTCTCACGACAGTAACACCCGACAGCGCGAGGGCCGCCCTCCTGCCGGTGGTGGCCCCTGGGCCCTCAGCCCTCTACGTTGTCCCAGCATGGGGCGGGGGTGGGGACTGCGTCCGAGAGCTGGCGTGTGGTGACGTCACTGCCCCGCGCCAGCCAATCGCGGGCGACCTCTGTCGTAAGCACCGCGGTGGCGGGCGGCCTGCGGGCGGCGCTGTGGCCCGTCGGGCGGCCCGGCAGAGCCGCCATAGCCGCGTGCCTTCCCCTAGCCAACGTCTCCGCCGCCGGCTCCGCGCCGTAGTCATGGCCGACGTGGAAGACGGCGAGGAGCCCTGCGCCCTGTCCTCTCACTCCGGGAGCGCAGGCTCCAAGTCGGGAGGCGACAAAATGTTCTCTCTCAAGAAGTGGAACGCGGTGGCCATGTGGAGCTGGGACGTGGAGTGCGATACGTGCGCCATCTGCAGGGTCCAGGTGATGGGTAAGCGCTGCACGCTAGGCCCGGGCTGCGCTCCGGCCTGCGCGGGTCCGGGTCCGGGACGGGGGACGAGCGAAGGCTCGGAGAGACCCTTACCTGGAGGAGTGGGGGCGGGGATCGCTCTGTCCCGGCCGGTGCTGGGGCGGCCGCCAGGGGCGGTGGGGTCGCTCAACAGACGCACAGTGCCTGGGGCTGGATTTTCGGGGGAGAAACTGGCAGTAAACAGAGGAATTAAACAAGATAATTTCAGGTAGCGATGGGTGTGGCCAAGAAAATACTACTAGGTGGTTTTCTGGGAGCTGGGAGGAACCGCTTTGGTACGTGTAGCCAGTCCCAGCCCTGCGCTAAAAGCAAACCACAAAGAGGTCAGGGTAAAGGTCCTGATTTCGCAGAGCAACTTGAATGGTTCTGGTCACACACCAAAGTGGTGCTCTGGTCATCTTCCACAAAAGCGACACCCTCGGTGCTGCTGTTGAGAGATGCAGGGAAGAAAAGTGTTCCCAGCCATTGCATTCATTTCTGGATTAGCTACGGTTGTGCTGCTGCTGGCCATTAAATCTGTGCGATTCAAGACGGGTCAGACGGCACTCGCCTGGCTTGAAGGAGATTACATGTGGTTCAAAAATATTTAAGTGTCGTGGGAATTGAATAATGTGAGCCGTTTACTCAGAAACAGAATTTCATCCCCTTCCTGGCCCCTCACTCTCATAGCTTGCCATTTCCTGGAGAAGACAACTGCCCTGCGCTGAGTCAGGTCTTTGTGGAGAACCCGCTTTTACAAATATCTTACTTCTTTTTATATTTTGAATAAAAATGTCGGACCAAGTGAAACCTTTGAGAGCAGCTTCATCCCGTTTTTGTCTTATATGGTTTGTTTTAGAGTCTCAGGCCACCTTGAAAAGGAGGCGCTGTTTAAATGCAAGTTGTATATTTAAGTATGGCATTTAAAACTACTGTGAGAGCATCCAAAATGTTGTTTCTTAGGGGTAGATGAAGAAAATTGAGGTTTCTATAGTCTTGAGGTTTCTACTGTCTTGCACTGAAAATGCGAGAATTGGAGAAAATAAATAAAATCGTTGTTCCTTCTTGAGGGATAAAACTTTTAAATTTACCAGAATCAAGAGATTTCTCAATTTATAGTCTCTTTAGTGTGCTGTCTTGTTTTTTATTCATAAGGACCTGTTTCAAAGAGGATTTACAGCAAAATGGAGTTCAGATGTTTTTTGTTTTGTTTTAAAGAGCTTAACTTCAGACATGACTCACTTATTTTGTACATTAGGTTTTTAAAACACCTCGTTTATTGGCCTGCAGTGCAGCCTTCTTATCCCATACCCCACCCATTACTTAGGAATTACAATCATAATTTCCAGTTTGGGTGGCATTTTTAACTTATACAGGTGACTTAATTTTTTTGCTTTTTTGCAAGACTGGCTTTGCTAAAAATTTTGTCCCCTAAATTTCCTTTAGTCTAAAAATGAAGAATGTTTCTAAAAGCGCATTTTCTTCCCCCCCCAAAGAAAACTTTAAAACTAGTAAGTAGAAATGCAGAATTTAATGGTTGAAATCTTGCAGCAAATAAACTTTAACTGGGATATTTAAAGTAAGTCAAAGTATGGGCTATAAATGGCTCCATTCACAGTAACTTTCTAATTATAGCAAGTATTCTGCTACTGTGGATTAATGTTGCAGGTTTACAACAGCTATACTTTGAGTTCAGGGAAGTACTATAGACTAGACCTTTGTATTTTGTTTATGAGGTGTTAAAATCCACTTAGTGGTCAGGTAAACAGCAGAAGGAAATTTTTCAGACTTCCCAATCCTTATCCTACCATTACTCTAAAAGATGTTACTATTACTGCACTCCTTAAAAAAATACTGTTTTAGATACTTTTTTCTTTTATCTGAAACTTTGGGAATTTTTGTCAGTTTAGGTCAGTTTTTTATCATGAGTCTAAATCAAAGCTATAAGCATAAATCAGAGATTTCTAGATTCTACAAAAAAAGCCCACTTAACCCATTTCCTTAATACTTGGAATTCATCTCATATGCCTAAATGATTTATTATGACTTCTTGATCCAAGATTTGTCTGTCTACCCGTTTTGATGTTAACACTCTCCTCCTTGGTTTCCACTCTCCTCCCTTCATTCTGAAATGAGCAGATGGCACAGGGAAACCAGGGACCAGACTTGGTCATTTTAGTGTCATGCCCCCGTGCATAACTCCTTGCACAGAGTAGATCCTCAGTAATTGTGGAATTGAAGAAAGTCTTAGGAGGCAGTAGTTGTTTTTAATCCACACTGAAGAGGCCTGGGTGGTGTGTTTTTTTAGGGTAAAGGCATGCAGGGAGAAGCAAACAAATGGCCTGTGCATAATCCAGTGTAAGAAGAGAAGCAGGCTTCAGCTCCACCGTGTGTCTATTTTTACAGAATTAGTTTCTCCAGTTTATGTTAAAAACTTTTTTTCTGTTGGTTTGAACTTCCTTTTACCCAAGTTTGACTCCTCTTCCAGCTAGTGAATAAATCCATTCATTAGTCCCTGGCATATTGTATATTAACCTCCTTCATCAAGCAAATAGTACAGAGTGAATTTTGAAAATTTCTAATTATACCCTTTAGGTTCCCATTCCTAGTATTTACTCCCACATAATTTGTTAAAAAACCTTTGCCATTGTTGGATAAATGCTTTGGGCTCAGACTTATTTGTAAAGGGAGTATTTTCGTAAAATAAAAATAAAAATAAAAAGAGAACCTAGTATTTAGAAGGTATTTTTAATTAATTTAATTCATTTTAATTTGATTGCATAGATTATACAGTCACATCATTCAAAAATTTAAGAAAATGTACAATGAAAACTCCTTCCCATTCTATCCTCTCCCAAGTAAACTTTATTATTGGTTTCTTGTATCCTTCTAGAGTTTCTTTATGTATGTACAAGCAAATACCAATATATATATACATGGCTTATTTAAAAGGGTGTCTTCAAAATAAACTGCCCCTAGGTGTTGTTCTATGTGAGCATGCCCAGTGAGCTTATAATAACTAATAATAGAGTGGAGGATGGCATATTTTTCTCTAGTGGTTGCATCCACTGTCAGGACATCTTTTCATTAGAGTTTATAAAAATAGAGGGTCGGTAACCCTTGTGAAATTGCTCCTGATCATGAATAAACTAGTAAAGTGCCTTGTACTTTATTCACCTTTAAACAGTACGTTCAGACAAGAAATTAATAGTATGAGTCTTTTAGCTCCATCTCTAACCCTTTGGGCTCTTATTTGACTTTAAAGTGTCTGGGTTTTAAAAATTGCATTCTGAGCATCAGAATGAGAATTGCTATTTGTTTACTTTTAGATGCCTGTCTTAGATGTCAAGCTGAAAACAAACAAGAGGATTGTGTTGGTATGTTGTCATTTCGTACTCTTGCTTTTTCAACTGAAGGTTTTCTCTCAGTGGGGATGTTTGAATTTGCTGTTAAGATTGACTTTATCAATACACGAAAATAAACTGTAAAGCAGTGATCCATTATTAATATAAAATGTGTTAGTTCTCAAAAGGCCTTAATGGAATTAATCTGCAAGTTCTTTTATTATCTGTAATTAAGAAGAATTGGTTATATGTTCCAGACATGGGCATAGTAAATATTTTGATAATCAAAAAAAATAAATAATTCCTTTCTATTAAAATTATACAATAAGGAATTTGCCAAAACATTTAAATTCTGACTATGTTTATAGGTAGGTCAGTTTTGGTAGTGTTTTATTCTAATAAAGCATTTCAGTTTTCAGTATTCTTTTGTGATATAGTATTTAACTTTTTAACTAAGATAGAAAAAATTCTAAGTCTCAAGAACTTCGGGGAATGTAGTTTGTATATAGAAATCTATTAAATTTTCCTTATAGTCTGGGACTACCAAGATTCTCTTAGGCTAAATGTTTTAAACAATTCAAAGGTTTTCATGTCCTCGTACTTGAAATCATCACTTCTAGATTGCTGTATGAAAGTGTTTAAACATTTTCCTAGAATGAATGGTGAACTTATACTTTGCGTTTTTGTGGTTTACATAACAGCTTCCTAATAATGATTTATGTCATTTTGATCAAATCCTGTTTCTTCCTCCTGAAACATTAGAATGATTCCCCCTTGCTTTTTACCCCCTATAGTCAATGTTCATAAGTTTTTTTTCTTTTCTCTCTTTTTCCTGTGTCTTTCATTATTCTGTTATCATATAGCTCAGTTGGTCAAGCAAGGGACAAATGAAGCCTATGTCTGAGATTGCATTCCAGATTGTGGATGATTTCCCTCAGTTTAAAATTTTTCTTTCATGCTGTTTAAAAAATATTAATTTGAGAATTGTGAGGGGTAAGCCGGCTTTCTTTGATCACAGAGAGACTTCTCTTTCCAGCCAGCCACTTTGAAAATTTCATTCTGTTTGTCACATGAGGAGTTGCACTGCTTATTGACGACTTAACACGCAGTTCATCACCACTTCTAGAAAACAACTCAGTAGATGTACAGCTGATAATGTTTAGAAGCATGTCATCTATTCATAATAGCCTACTGTGAACTGAAAACATTTAAAACTCATATCTTGGTAAATATGAATCTGAAGGACATTTTTCAATAAAATAAAGCCCCAAAGGTCTCCAAGGTCAGTGAATGACTGAGAAGGTCTGAGATCTAAGGAAGGCTCAAGTCTTTTTATCTCCTAACTTCAGGAAGATAGCCTGTGGAGCTATGTGGGAATGGGGGCCACCACATCATTCATTGATTCTAGAACAGTGATAGAAAGTCCCCCAAACACAGTTCCTTATCTTCTTAAGTATAAAATAACCATGTAAGTGTAAATGTATTTCTTTATACATAGAAAACATTTTTTTTGACCAATTAACCATCTTCATTCAAGATCATGAACCATATTTATTAGTCATAATATAAAATAAGCTATCTATTTGAGCTCAGTAATTTAAATTGAAATATGTAATGTCAAATAATCTCTTTTTCTTTTAGTGGTCTGGGGAGAATGTAATCATTCCTTCCACAATTGCTGCATGTCCCTGTGGGTGAAACAGAACAATCGCTGTCCCCTCTGCCAGCAAGACTGGGTGGTCCAAAGAATCGGCAAATGATGGTGGTGGAAGGCTTTTTTAGCGCAGTGGTCCAGAGCCTTGGTGGATCTCATTATCAAGTGCCCTGCAGAGGCTAGGACACTCCAGGGAACTAATTCTTCAGATAGGAGGAGATGGATCTTTGGTCTTTGGGGACTGATCAAAGGCATGGTTTAGCATTTTGTCGGTTTTATGTTCAGAAATTCTCTGCAAATAAGAAGATAATTTATTAAAGATGGTCTTTCCTACCTCTGTGGTATGCGTCACCCACACTGTTTAGAAGTGCTATAAAGGAGGAGAGAACTACAAATTGACCTTTATGATTTACTTTTTGATATCCAAGGGGCTGTGGAAGCAGTTCCATTCAGAAGAGAACTTTTTGCATGCATGCGGTTGATCAGTTAAAAAAAAAAGACAATGTTATAGTAACAAACTGCAGTTTAAAACCCAACTCTTATCCTTATTTGTTCCTAATATTTATTTTCCTCAAGGAATGGGGTGAGTCATGAAATATTTATTTGATAAATGAGAATTTTAAGTTGGGACTAGTGAGCAGGATAAATAAGTCAAACTTTGAGCATATGGGCTTTCATTTGTCTTACGGTAGGTATCATCTTTGACTCGAGAAAACCTAGATCTGCACTCACCTGTCTTGTCATTGAGTAGTAAAGGACAGAAGTATTTTCAAGTTCTGGTCAGATTATGTTGTAATTTAACTGTGTTTTAGGTGGAATGTTAATGAGGGAAAATGTTTACCACTATAGCGTTGGATCAAAAAGTTTATTTTATTACACAGTGTTTTAATAAATGCTTTATTCTGTTTACTTCATTTGAATTGTCATTATTGCAATTTTATGCACAACCTTAAACTTAATAAACTAATTTGTCAAGTGAGTGGTTTCATTTAATTTGAAAAATTTATATACTCTTTCATTTGGTAATAAGAAAATTTTAAGTTTATTAACAGGAAAAATATAAATGTGAGAAAATACTTAAATCTTATCCAACTCATTCACATTTAGTGGAGGTTATCTTGTAACAATTTATGGACCACAACTTCATTTTGAATCTTTCCATTATAGAGGCTACAGCTAAGAATTTTAAAAACCCAAATTTTTAAATCTTAAACATTTATATCTGTAGTTTCAGAGTTGGAATCTTTATTTGAAAATCTAAGGAATGTGGATACATAAAAGAATGTTAAAAATACCGGGGGTGCCAAAAAAATGTATACAAGTGAACACTTTGGTCAACATTGCTCAAGCAGTAGTTCACCGTAATCAGAAGTCTGGACGCTGATGGTAACCACTTTGAGCACCTCTTGTAATTGCAGAAGTCAAACGTGACTTGTATTCATCTTTTGTTATGGGTATATATGGAGTATTACAATTTTAATAGTTCTTTCTTAAAATGTGTATACATTTTTTTGGCACCTTCTGTGTAATAATAATTCTAATAAAAAATTAGAATTCTGTATATATGTTCACATTGACTACTATTAATCAGATTTCTCTGGAAATTTGCTTTATTAATGTATTTTCTCAACTGTACAGAAAAATTAGTTACAATACATAAATATGTTCGACTATTTGAAAGTTTGTCATGGCAGTACACTATTTTAGCAGCTCTTTGACCTTTCTAAAAGGTTATACAAAGTGAACCACCTATTTGGCTTTGAAGTGAAGAGAAATTTTACGAATGTTGAGTTAGTTGGTATGACAGTATGTAAATGAAATGTGGAGGATGGTGATAATAAATGGATTTTCCACATAGCAAAACTGCACGCTCACCACCTAACAGCTCTCTGTCTATTACACATCAGCATCTGAGGGTAGAAGAGGAAGTGGGACCAAGCCCCACTGACCCTGTGCATCCTGGGATAGTAGCTCATCTGCATAACCATCGGAAGGTTGTTGCTGCAGAAAGGCTGTGCTGTGCCGTTTCGTTATGAGTTCCAGTGAAAAGGTAAGCATTGAACAGGTTTTTCTTTCCATTTGATGAAACGGTGTTGAATTTTACTAGTGTATTAAAAACAGACGTTTGGCATCTTTACCTATTTAATTTTCCATCTATGCAAGTTGCATTCTTGTATCACAGCTGACATCTAAGTCAGTCTGACCCTATCACACCCATTACTATCTTTTTATTAAAAAATGTCCCCTTTACTAATCCTGAAGTGGAATTAACAAACTCCGCACATAATTAAAATGTATATAATAATTGTAATGTAGAATAGAAATAAGAGGAAAGTAATTTATAATTCATTTGTATTTCAGTATATAAATGCTTGGGCATAATTACCTCAGACGACAGTGAAATAGGCCGATGCGTGTGGGTGTGAGCACTATATGTAGACTTGTGACTCAGACACATGAGTGTTTCCAGTGATGATAAGATTTTTCCCCCCTAAAATGATGGATCATGCATAGTAGAGTCCTGAACAAAACAATGTACAATCTTGATTTATATGTTAGTTGCATATTTGGAAACTAATGAGTTTTAAAGCTATGCAAAACAGTACTTCATGTTTATATGTAAAAAGAAGTTAGGTTCTAGGTTCAGATAATCATAAACTGATTTTTCTACTATATAAATGGACATTCAAAAGTTTCATGTGAGATTGTCCCATATGTTGCAAGACATTGAACTTCCCTGGCTTTCACCCACCAAATTGCCAGTGATGCCATCAGTCTGTGTGCCATCCAAAGAAAGCTCACATTTCCAAAACATCCCCTTTAGAAGTAGTATCGGCTTCTTTGGGAGCACGAATCTAAGTGCTTGTAAAGGCAATCACATATATACTTGGCTGCCACAGTCTCCCAGAAACACCCTAAAATGACAGACACAAACTAAGTCCTTTAAATGGTATAACGGGCTCAGGGTTTTTAATCGCTGCGATCCTAAAAAAGTGCAGAGAGCCAGATCTTGCTGCTCTATGCCCTCTTGTCTAGAGGTGAAGAACTCTTAAGTTAGTATTTAATACCTAGGACACACGTGGTTGGTGAATATTCACTTGGCAGTCTTCTAGGCCTCGGCCTAGAATAAGCTCCAGATTGTTTTATTTGAAGCTGATGTAGAAGCCATTAGGATGAGAAAAAAAAAAATTTTTAAGTGTTCCTTTAGAAGCTTAGTAGACATCTGATAAGAAAGGCAACTATTTTAAAAATGCTTTGTTGCTTTTTTAAGATATTGCCAAGGGCTAACTTTGGGTAAAAAGAAAATTAGAAAATGTTCATGTTTACTTCAGTAAGCCCTTGTTTAAAAAAATAGTAAAGGAAAAATATTACTGATTTGAGTATAAGGAAAATTGAAATTAAAGCACAAATAATTTAAAATTATGTAAGTTATTTTTATATTGAACATTTGAGTGATACAACAAAATACATGAGAAAAGCTTGCATGGAAGTTCCTCTTTTGCCATCTTTACCTCATTCTGTTTCTGCCATGGTAAGGTTTTGTTCAATAAAATATGTTTCACAGGAACAGTATCTTCTCTGCATTTTGATAACTCACTTTAGTGTCTGAGAGCTGATACTCTACAGCCAGGATACCCGGATTTGAATCCCAGTGCCACCATTTATTTGTGTAACCTTGAGCAAGTTACTTCACCTCTTAGACACACCTTGTGTACCATTATAAATAATAGTAATACGTACTGACCTCACTACATCATTTTGAGACTAAATGGATTTTTAATACACGTGTAAAACTCTGAGAACAGCTTCTAGTACATGCTAAGTGCTACTGTTGTTCATTTCCGGAAGTTCCTTTATGGTAATAGAGGTGGCACTTTAATGTGTTTGTAGTTATGGGGTAAAGCACTCCTAACTGTTCTCAATAAGAATTTTGTAAGAAAAAGGTAATTGCTGGAAACATGTTAGATTACTTGTAGCGCTGGGAGCTTCTGTGAAAGATGGTAATGAGGTTTCAATGACTTGCCTGTTACATGTTTCTAATCATTCGGTCCACATGATTTCTGGATTTTATATTAAGAAAAAATTTGGTAAATGTTGAGCTCTCAGTTTAATTTTAGGTTTTTCATCTCAGTAGAAAGATTTCATTGGTTTCTACAAATACAAAGATACGTTTTTTGGACCACTTAATTTTGGTGCTATCCATATGGTTTAGAAAACCAACATTTTTTACAGCCATCAATTTTCACCTTCATAGCCTTTCAGAGCAGAGCAGAGCAATCAAGGTGCTGCTTTCTTTTGTCTGTGCACTTGATAGAAACCTGAGTCAGTGATTAGAACCAGAACCTGCTTTTCTTTTTTTTTGTTTAACTGGAGAATTTGGGGGAACAGTGTGTTTTTTCCAGGGCTCATCAGCTCTAAATCAAGTCATTGTACTTCAATCTAGTTTTGGAGGGTGCAGCTCAGCTCCAAGTCCAGTCGCCACTTTCAATTTAGTTGCAGGGGGCGCAGCCCACCATCCCATGCGGGAATTGAACCGGCAACCTTGTTGTTTGTTAAGAGCTTGTTAAGAGCTGGCGCTCTAACCAACTGAGCCAGCCAGCCACCCCGAGAACCTGCTTTTCTTTAGGTTGGTTGCAAGCAAGCTTTTCCTGGGTGTGTGTGGCTGTGGTATATATCACAGTAGTTAAGACTGATTTTGGTGTCACTCAGCCTGGCTTGGAATCTCGACTCTATTGTTTACTACCTGTGTGATCTCACACAAAATCCTTAACTTCTCTGTGCCTATTTCCACAACTAAAATGGGAATAACAATAGTCTATCTCATAGAGTTGCTATGAAGATTACATGAATTAATACATGTTGACTGCTAGAACAGTGCCTGAAACATAAGCTCTGAGTACATATTAGCCATTATTATAGATCACTACTGCCACAGCTAATCTCTGCCTTAATTAGAGAATGGGCTTCAAGAAAGGTATACGGTTTACACTGACGCTTCTTGTAAGAATTACGATGTTTGTGTGCACCCACAACTGGTGAAGAACTGTCAACATGAGTTTTTAGGAGAGTGATTTTCACCCCTCTTATATTAACCACATCACCACATCTCACATCTGAAAAACACATTTCCCATCAGCAACGATGGGCTCTCCCACAGTGGTTTCCAAAGAAGTGTGTGTATAAACAGGGCAAGGAGGAGAGTTAGAAAAAGCTGCCCAGATGAAAATCGGTTAAAAACTTTTGGAACCATTTCAGCACAGATGAAGTGTCATCTCAGCCTCTCAGGAGCTACCTACTATTTAAATTTATCTGGAGTTCCAAAAAAAAAAAAAAATGCAACTACATTATTTGTACCGAAATTTTAGTGTACTGCAATAATCAGAATTCTTGCCAGACCACCAGGGGCATGACTTTATAAATCCAAAAACTACACAGCATAGAACATGCTTTGTGAGGTTGGTATAATCATCATGTAACTCGAGTGGTAATTTTTAGACCATTGTAAATTAACCTCTGCTGTGCTAACTCCTGCTCTGCTTTTTCTGCTTTTATAGAAAGTATGTATTTATAACATTTATAATAAAATGTATTACTTATTTTTGCCTACTATATATAAGGCTTTGCCATAATGGCAGAAAGAATTTGAATACTAATAAGTCTTCTATCTTCAGAGACCGTGGGGTCTGTTAGGGAATGTTAGATTTACAGCAGAATTGTGAAGTGTACTGTAGTAAATCTAAGAAACACAGTGCTCTGTGCAATAGAAGGGGCAGAACACATCGACTTGCAGCATAATACGGTGTCTGACTATAAGGACCATTACTTGTGGAGATTGTGAAAACTTTCTATTTTAACAATATGTGTGTGGTGTGTATGTGCTCCATAGCATTTCTGGAGAGAGCAGTTGTTTACATTGCTTCAACTTCCTTACCTACCTACCCGGCCTTCAGGTCCATGTCCACTTCACTTACTTACACTTCTATTTGCCTGGGTATATCCTTCTACATAAGCCAAGAGGAGAAGGAGGCCTGCCCACTGACAAAAAAGACCCTCCTAAGGAAAAAAAAGGACATTTAAGGTCTTTTTTTTTTTTTTGAAGGGTAGAGATTTGTGTATTCCAATAGTGCAGTCACTAGCTCTGTATGGCTATTTAAATGTTAATTTAATTAATTAAAATTTAAATTTCAGGCCCTTAGTCCTACTAGCCACATATGCTCAGTAGTCACCTGTGGACAGTGACTTCCATATTGGATATCACAGAATAGAACAATTCCGTCATGGAAGAAAGTTCTGTTGGACATGCTAGTGCAGATCATCCATTTATAAGGTTATTGTATCAGAATTCGGGAATCAGTTATATCAACAATTAACAATTGTTCATACTGCTGCATGTACTTCCTTTTCATAAACTCTTAGAACTGGAAAGGATCTTAGAGATCATTTTGTCCCCGAAATGACATCTTTGTGTTTATATTTTTTAAAGGCTGACTTGTAAAGCAAAAATTTTTTAATGGGCCTTTATCACATGTCCATTATGACACAAATCTGGATAGTCCTTGAATAAAATTATGTCTCAAAAATACAACACTATAAAAAAATAGCATGTTATAGGCTGCAACAGCACTTTTATATCTATTTCCCCAATTCTAATTTTATACAGAGATTATAAAGTAATTGTTGTATTTTGAAACTAAACTGAAATACCACATGGAGCCTTTTAGTAATAAAATGGTTGCTTCCACAATTGTCCTGAGAAATATAAACTGTTTGGAAAGATCTGAATCTAATCTGCTTACCTAGCTCTCTGATACCACCCTTGCTGCCTCAGTGTCTGCACAACACTCAGCTTCTATATTAAAGAACATTATCAGTCGACAGAACACTGCCTAATGAGGCCATATTCTCCACAAAAGCTTACATTAAAGAGCTGGATATTGGGCAACAGAATTGAAAAGATACTGCACAAAAGAAGACAATGGGACGTTAGCCCATGAAGAGATGCCTAACATTCCTCATGAGAAATGCAAGTTAAAATCACCATGAAACACCCACACCCCACCCCCTCGAAGAGGTCAAGTTAAAAAGACTGATATCAGCAAGTCTCGGTGAAGATGTGGAACACCTGGACACTCACTGCTGATGGGAGTGAAAACTGGAATTGCCACTCTGGAAAACAGTAAGGCAGTATTGTAAAAAGTTAAATATACATCTACCCTATGACCCAGCATTGCTTTTCCTAGATATTTGCCCAAGAGAAATGAAAACATGTACACACACACACACACACACACACACACACACACACACATAAATAGATGAATATTCAAAGCCACGTTTTTCACATTTATAATAGCCCCAAAGTGGAAACAACCCAAATGTCCATCAACAGAATAGTGGTATATTCACAGAATGGAATGTACTCAGCAGTTAAAAAACAAAAAAACAAAACAAAACAAAACCTACTGATACGTGCTGCAACATGGATAAATCTCAAAACATTATGTTGAGCAAAAGAATCCAGAACAAAAAAGTACTTAATGCTATGATTTTGTTATGTGAAGTTCAAGAACAGGCAAAACTGATGGATAGAAATCAGAAGAACAGCTGCCTCTCAGTGGGGGTATTGACTGGAAAAAGCACAGAAAGCTTTCAGTGGGGATGGAAAAGTTCTACATAGTGATTTTGGTGACAGTGACATGAATGTGTACATTTGTCAAAACTCATCGAACTGCACACCTTAGATCTGTGCAGTTTATTCTATGTAAAATAAACCTGAATTATTTTAAAAAAGAGACATGGGTATTATTATTCAAGACCACAAGCAACACCCTTTTACATTTGCTACTAAGTGGAAAATACAAGAAAATGCATTAATGGTTTCTTAATGGTTGTTCCATTTGTCTTATTGTTCAACTCTTCAAGGAAGCACTCAAATCAAAATAATTGTGTTTCTCATCTTGTTCTGGCCCCTGTGGAGGTAACCTGAGAAAGCTTGGAGCTCATTAGAAGTGCTAAGTTTTCAAGAAGTTTATCAAAATGCAGAAGAAGTAAGTAATGGAAGACGTGATTTTTTTTTTTTAAAGGGAAAGTTTTATTCATTCCAACTCTCTTCTAGGACACGTTTCAGGGTTTTAAATGTACAAAATATGGGAGCTGCCCTCAAATTATAAGGTGAATTTTAGTGTAGCCTGAAATTCCTCATGGACCTCTGAACTCTGACAACGCTAACTCAGACCTTTTCTAAAAAGCTTAAATCTTAGGGATAAAAGATATGGACTTGGGTCTTTCCCATAAGTTATGCTTTAAAAAGCCCGTGACGGTCCTGAGGTGCTGGGTTTCTGTCGGCCCAGAACTCAGATCTTGTGCGTACAGACGTCCTAATAAAACTCAGGAATGCTGGAGTCCTCCCAGCTCCACCGCAGCCCTGCTGGTAGCTCCTTCGGTGAGTGCAAAGAGAAAGGACTTACTCTTGAACTCCTTGTGCCCCCAAAGCCCTCAAACCCACCATCTAACCACGAAAATGTCCCAGGTCCTCCCAACTTAGCTCAGACCAACCTGCCAGCTCCACCCTCGTGGACCAGGTGGGAGGAGGCCCAAGTGCTCTGCATAAGACCTGCCACTATTCAGGGGTCACGTGGATCCAGTGGTCTCAGTGATCCAGTGGGAGCTGCGTGCCCTCTCCAGGCCAGCACCCCTCCCTGCCCCAACATTCAGTTCTGGGTACCACCACCTGCTGGAGACCGTCACCCTCATCCTGCCCTTCACCCCTGGTTAGGTCAGACAACATGAGAACACAAGCTTTCCAGGTCACCTTGCTTTCTCTTAAATCCAATCCCAAGTCGTTCTTTACATTCCCTTTTACATCTCCATCTCCCACTCCTCCCCATCTTCTGAAACTCCTTCTCTCTGCCCTCTGATATTTACACCAACAAAAATCTCCTCCATCCCCATCCTTCTTTGTAAGTTCCCTTCACTTTCTTTTCTCACTAACACCTGGTTCTCCCCTGAAAACACTCAGATCTTGTGCGTACAGACGTCCTAATAAAACTCAGGAATGCTGGAGACCTCCCTTCTGCACGGCCACCCTCCTGCTCCCCTCAAACCCTGGAACCTGGCAACGTGCACATGTCTTCCTTTCTTTCCATTGCTGCTTCCCTCCCTAAAAACACCCAGCGTCAACTCTCATGTCGTGAGACCACCACTCACTCCATGTTCTTGTGGGCCCAAGTGCTCTCCTTCATTCTGTGAAGATGCCAGAGCTGCCAGCAGCAGTTGCCACCGTTGATCACTCTCTTCTTGACCCCCTTTCCTCTCTTGGCTGCTAGGATACCAACATCTGCCAGCTTGCTTTCTCTGCCACTGCCCTTCTCACCTCCCTGACCTCTAGGGCTCAGTCCTTAGAGTTCTCTGCTCTTGCCCCCAGAGTGTCACATCCAGTCCCATGGCTTTAAATGCCATTTACACAGTGGGTGACTCCCAGTGATTATCTCCAGGCCAGGCCTCTCCCCTGCGCTCCGGGCCCAGAAGATGACTTACGAGTAAGACGTCCCCGTGGAGGTCTCAGGGGCAGCTCCGGGTGAACAGGTATAGAACTGAGTGTTTGATGATCCCCACAACCTACTCTTCCAGAGGATTTCCGACTGAGATAGGGAAGTTCATCCTTCTGGTTACTCAGGCCCAACACTTTGGAGTCAATCTTGTCCTTTTTCTTTACGCAACTCCCCACGTTCAACTCATTAGCAAACCCTCTTACCTCCTCCACTGACCTCTCCCAGTGTTACTGCCAGTGGCTCCAAACGGATTTTCTGTTTTTACCCTTGCCGCCTTCAGTCTAGGATCCTGTTAAAATGTCCGTCCAATCGGCACAATCCTCTGATGGAAACTTCTAGTGGCAACCCAGCTCTCCCAGGTGAGCTCAGCCGTCTATGGACCCGTTGGGTGAATGCAGCCCCATTAGTCAGACTGGCAAAGCAAAGAATCATGAGAAATAATAAGTCAGTATTTTAGGCTGTGAAGCTTTGGGTAGTTTGTAATACCACAATTTAAGATATTATATCTTTTACTTATTTTGTTTATTGACAGTCTCATCCACTAAAATGTAATCTCCATAAAGATGGATTTTTGTCTCTTTTGTTTCCTGTTGCACACCCAGTGCCTAGAATAGTGCCTGATATAATAGGCTGTCTCCTCTCTCTCTCTCTCTCTCTGTCTCTCTCTGTCTCTCTCTGATGAATGAATAGACTGAATACACAAATGAAAACCATGCCAGGAGAATTATGTGTGAATTTTAGTACTCGATTCTACCTTTACTAATTTCCTTTTATACATCAAGGTCATTACTTGCAATGTAATGTGAGCTATGAGGTGTTTAAGTCTCGCCAACTGAGTCTGTTTTCTTTAGCATGACACACGTCAGAGTCCAGCCTTCCATCATAGCCGCTCCTATATACAGAAACCAGGTTTTCATCTCATTTGCTATTACCAAATGACCCTAAAGTTACTACGGCGTATTAAACTTAAGGGTGTTTATATACTTTACAATATTTTTTAACATAACTCTCCTCCCTCTACCAGTGGACATTTAGCTGTTTGGGGCATGTAGTCATCATTAAAACAATCAGAGTCTTGTTTAGAGAGGAAGATGTTGAAGTTATGTCATATAACTTAGGAATCCTAAGGTTCCATATTTATGAATTTAGTTTATGACAAAAACAAGAAATTTTAAACATTTCTATAGATTCTTTTGTTCCTATTAAAGCGTTTGCAATTTCTTCTATGTTAAGTAGCCTCAAAGCAAAAGTTTTCACTGTCTGTTATTGGTATGACTTTTAAGGAAGTCAGGATTCCTGCTGATAAAAGGATTTTTCCTTTAGATGCGCAATAATCATTTCTTTATCAATTGGAATAGAGCTGAACTAGATGTTTGGTGTTATCTTAGGTTAGTACAAAAGTAATTGCGGTTTTTGCAATTATTTTTAACCTTTTCAACCGCAATTACTTTTGCACCAACCTAATGCCATACTACCACACAAGACTTATAACTAGCAATGTGCTCTTTTGATAGGAAACAGCGCAAGAATCATTTCTAAATGCAGATCCATCTTCTTCTTTGACCCCATAGTTTCTCTGTGCCCCAAGAGCAGTCTCGAGTGACAAAAAGCCCTTGACTAGAGATTGGGACCCAAAGTTCCTAGTCCAAATCCAGCACTTATTTTTTTTTCTAATCCCAGTTTTCTTCACATACAGTAAGAGCTTAGACAAGGTCAAGGCGACTTACATTATATTTAACTCTAAGTATGTGACTGTTAGATAATGTTTACAGTTAATAAGCAAATGCTTGGTTTACAATGGCATTTCCTGACGAGAAAATTCATTGCTCCCTCCTCAATGCTCCCCTTAGATTTGGTGCCTAGGTCTATGATGGCCTTTAACCACCTGATATCATGGTCGTTGTGTTAAATGCAATGGCCAAACACATAAAACCTGAGCACCCAGACCCAACCTCCTCTCCCGTTGTGATGGGAGAGCTGCCCCTTCATCCTAAAACTCTTCACCTGTGCTGTGAACTCCTCCTGTCTTCTCAGGAATCCTGTGCATGTATTTTAATGTATGCATATATTGTAACCTTGCCCTCTACACTGGATCCTTCTATCAGCTTTTTACATGCTACCATTCATGTTTTCCTTCTCCCCCACACCCCCTACATTTATCTCTCCTTCTCTTCTCAACCGAAACTCTTCTGTTGCAATCCCCACTTTTTCCATCTTCCTTTCCCATGGCTGCCATAATGAATTACCACAGATTTGGATAGCTTAAAACAACTACAATTTATTCTCTCACGGTTCGGGAGACCAGAAGTCCAAAATCAAGGTGTCAGCAGGGTTGGTTCCTTCTGAAGCCTCTAAGGGAGAATCTGTTCCATGCCTCTCTCCTGACTTCTGGTGGTTGTTGGCAATCCCTGACATTCCCCCACCTCCATCTGCACAGCACCTTCTCTCTGTGTGTCTCCTCTGTGTCTGTTTCCAAATCTCTCTCCTTTTCTTTTAAAGACACCAGTCATCGTTTTTAGGGCCCACCCTAATCTAGCATGACTTCATTATAACTTAATTACATCTACAAAGTTCCTATTTCCAAATAAGGCCACATTCACAGGGGTTTAGGACTTGAACATATCATTCAACCCAGTGTAGCTCCCATGATGGTTCCATGGCCCATTGGGTGTTTGTGGCTTATGGGCCCTGGTAACACACCTCGTCCTCCCTTTGTCCCTTCAGTCCTATGGGTGGAAGCAGCTTTTGCTAGAACTAATCTCTGAGTTGCTTCACCAACCCCTATTTATTTTATATATATATATTTTTTCCTTTTCTTTTGGATATATATATATATATATAGCCAAAAAAATGTGTACACATTTTAAGAAAGGAAAACTGTATTAAAATTGTAATTCTCAATATATACCGATAACAAAAGATGAATACAAGTCACGTTTGACTTCTGCAGTTACAAGAGGTGCTCAAAGTGGTTACCGTCAGCGTCCAGACACTTCTGATTACGGCAAACTAATGCTTGAGCAACGTTGACCAAAGTCAATATATATATATATATATATATATATATATATATATATATATATATATATATATAATACACAATATATATATATATAATACAGGGGGTGCCAAAAGAATGTATACAAGTAGACACTTTGGTTATATATATATATAAACATATATATATATATGAATAAACATATGTGTGTGTGTGTGTATATATATATATATATAAAACTCCTTTCTCATTTCGTTAAGAAAACCTCAATTGTCTCTAGAACTCTGTTGAAGAAAATCCAGTAGGACCACCAACTGGTTTTACTATTCAATATTTCAACAGAAAAGACAAAAGTGCTTGAAAACTAAAGTTTTGTAAGGAAATTCTGTGACTACATTGGAACAACAATAGTCTAAAATTCATCTAGTTCCACATCTTGTCTGTTTAGTATTTAACACGTTTTAACCAAAAAGATATCCTTGATTTTTTCAAAGTATTAAAATATAAAATGTGGTCCACTGTTGTTGGAAGAATAAAGACCCTTTGCTTTCCTTTCAATCGAGAGCTCCTACTGAAAAAAAAAAAAGCAAAAATTTTACTGTGGAAAGAATTAACTCAGAATTTGAAGAATAATCTGAGTTCTGTGGGTGTCCTAATGCTAACATATTAGTCTGCTTTGAACTTACCCTGCTACACAATGGGATTTATAGATGATGTAATATAGAATTGTATACCTGAAATCAATGTAACTTTACTAACAATTGTCACCCCAATAAACTTTAATTAAAAAAGAAAGAAAGAAAGAACTTACTCTGCTCAAAATGACTTGTTTCTTAGACCATATAATATTGAGTTATATTACTTCATAATTCTTGATCCTCAACTAGATGTGCTATTGCTCCATGCAGAGAGTTGTAAAGAAACGTCACTCTCTTACTAGAAACCTTGCTTTCCTATTTTCCTTATCATAGGATGTATTTTCAAAATTTGAAATCCTTAGAAAGAGAAGCAAATTAAGTATACACTATTACTAATCATTCACCTAAACTTTTTATTATGTTCTTTTTGTTGTGTGACATCAGGGCATTTTAAACTTTAAGGACATACACATCATAAATAATGCTTTAAACTACATAATGCCAAAGGAAATGCAACACCTGGGTAAAGAGCATTTTTTTTCTTTTCTCCAGGTTACAAAATTAGTCATAAAAGACACTAAAATATTTCCATTGTTTTTCTCCCATTATAAAAGTTGATTTTTCTTTTACAATGAAATAGTTCCTCTTTGCACATAACAGAGTTTAATCTTTTTTTGTGCAGAATATAGTTAATCATCTCGGTGCAATAGTTAGAAATCTTGCATGTCGATTAATCCTGCCTGTCTTCCCGCACCCCCCAGACCCTACAGCTTTCCAAGCTCACGTGAAACCCTGAGTTGGCCATTTTAGGCTAGGCGGATATTGGACATAGGAACCCACCTTTTTCCACATTGCTTAGGTCTCTCCTGCCTCCAATCTGCATATCTGAAAAGCTTAATTTTGGATCAGGTTTTGATGACTGATAGTCACCATTTAAAAGCTAATACTTTTTGAGCACTTTTTTTGTGCCAGGCATTGACTTCTCTCAAGAACTTATTCAAGAATTAACATTTATTATCTCTATTTTCAGTTAATGGGACTGTAGCTCAGAGAAGTTAAGTAACTTGCGGAAGGTCACACAGCTAGGACTTGCTAGAGACAGGATTTAGCTTTCCCAAGCAGTGCAGGAGTTAGGGCTCATAACCATTGGGCCACATCTCCAATCCAAGACTTCTGGTACTTTTTCTCATTGGTGCAGGGTGCCTTGAATATGCCCAGCACTCGGCTCTGCTTCTAAGCTAAGAATTCAGTACTGTTCTTTACTGGATCTACAATTACTATTTCATTAAATTGGGACCTGGACCCTAAGTGTTAGCAATCACACAGTGCTCCATTTTAAAATAGACCTCTTTCTTTTTTGCAGGTGGGTAAAACTTAAAAAATAATGATACCCTGTTTCAAATTGCCAGAAGACAACATATAGTCATTTTGTAACTTCTAAATTTTATCTTCTAATATTATCTACATTCTGTTCTCATCAGTCAGATCATTTTTAATTACTAAGAGAGTGAGTTGTTGTTGTTTTTTACCCTGATGGCTTATGCTATTACTGATTAGAAAATGAATATACGAAAAACTTCCTCTTACTTATGAATGACAAAGCTACGTAAAGAGGGTTAAATCTGTGCTATTCAATATGGTGGTAGCCACTGACCACGCGTGGCTACTGAGCATTTGAAATGCGGCTGGTTTGAACTGAGATGTGTGATAAGGGTAAAATACAACGCAGATTCTGAAAGCTCAGGGCACAAAAAAAGGTGGTAAAATATCCCGTTAGCAACTTTTCTGTCAATTACATGTTGAAATGATAATATTTTGCATATAGTGGGCTAAACAAAATATATTATTAAAGTTAATTTCACTTGTTTCTTTTTACCTTTTTATTGTGGCTACTAGAAAATCTTTGATTCCATCTGTGGTTTTGCATGTATCTATTGGATGGCGCTGGATTAAGAGCTTACTCAGAGATAAAAGAAAGTATTAGTGCCAGTAGATTCAAGCAGTTTGTAGTATACATATTCATCAATGAAAAGCATTCTTTTTTCAGTGACGAGGTTAAATATCTATGTGATGACAATTCTACCATTTTCTCAAAGTTCTGCTCTGTTAGACTGCGACTGTATTCATGAGAATATACAGGAAAAGGCATTTCCTCCTCAGGAGAGATTCTCAGACTGATTTTTCACTACTTAGAAATGTGGACTCGGGATGACATATCAAGAACAAAAAAAGTACCAGCTTTTCTTGTGTGGGTTTCAAAGCATCTGGCGTGGATCCAAGCAGTGGTCACTCATGCAGATCACCCATCTCTAGCATTGGGGTGATGGTTTACAGCGCAGCGGTGCAAAGCCAAAGGGCACCCACGAGTTCATTACATAATTCTTGGTAGCGTGAGGCCAAGTGTGTATCTATCTGCTCTGGGGAACGGTGGGCAGGCTCCGCCACGCAGACTGAGGCAGTCATGACGATGTTTTGACAGTGTGTGCTCAAGGTTGTTTGTTTGGAAAAAGACTAACCAGCTTTTCTCCCCTCCCCCTTCCCCTCGCTCTCTCTGTTCCCCCCTTTTAAATACTCTGGCATAATACTGAATGACTTTGTTTTCAAGTTGCCTTAGCCTTGCTTTGTGAAGAAAAAGCCTGAGTATTCTTTCCCTGTAGGACACAAGTGTTATTTTTGGAGCAGAGGTTCTTAAGCCTGATCTCTGTCTAAACCAATTGCTGTTCTTTGTGAGGCTGTGGTCTGGGGCGGCTGCGAGTGATCTCGGTGGAGGGAAGCTTCCTGGCTTCATGAGGGAACTTGGTCAAAGAGGTGGAGGGGCCATCCTGAAACTCCACTGCCCTGGGTCTCCATACAAGGCTCCTTCACGTACAGATTGTGCCCTTGGAACAGTCTCGACTACATGTGTGAAGTGGTCTGCTTTTCCTGTTTGTGTCATTTCATAGGATGTTTGAGGTCAAGGTGACTCCCCCTCCCCCTTTTCAATCCCTGTACTTTAGGTCACAGGTTCCCCAGAACTAAGAAAGCCATAGCTGGACAATCACTGCAAGTCACAAGCTGTTTGGGGTGCACTCTGAGGGCTACAACTTGAGTCCCCGAGGGCCTCTGGGAACAGGTCTCAGGACTGAGAGTTGAAAGTGTCCCCTTCTGTAACCTGGTCTGCCTCAGGCTGCTAGACACGAGGAGGAAAATCTCTCCAGCTTCTCACAGCTCTGCTTCCTGACCTGTCATTCCTGGGAGTTTACAGAACTTCAGCCTGCTAGGAAACACGTAAAATTAGAAACAGTTGAAAACAGTCAGCAACAAATAGCACCTCATTCTGACTCCCTTTGGAAGTTGGTAGCTGTGCATTCAGGGAGCAGGTGTGTGTGGAGAAAGGCCTGGTGATGACCAAGGAGATCGTGCAGGTGTGTCAAGCTGCTGCCACCTCCGGGGATGGGAGGTGACCTGTGGTGTGTCCTTCCCTGGCGGGCTATACATAGCCAGCAACGCTTCTTACAGAAGAAACCTCTTTCTGCAGCCCCCACCAGTCCCACCCGCAGACAAGGGGCCTTCCTGTAAATCCCCTGGAAGATTCTGAGTCTTGGAACCTAAACCAGACAGCTGGCCCCCAGACCTGACCGCGTCTCCCCGCAGCCCTCCATCTTTCCCTTTCTTTTCCTGGGGAGCCTGCCCTGAGCTCCGCCATGGTCGACATGGGAGGCCTGGACCACCTGATGGCCAACACCGCCTACTGCAGGCCAGGCCGGGAAGACCTCGGACGGTGACCGCAGGGAGCTGCGGCGGCAGCGCCTGGTGCTGCCGGGCCCGCAGTGCTGCGCCCCCTCCACCAGGCCGTGCCCCCGGACTTCCACAGCCTGTGCGAGCAGCAGCCCCTGGCCGCCGCCTCTTCATGGACTTTCTAGCCACGGAGGCCCCATACCAAGAGGCTGTGGTCTTCCTTGAGGAGATGCAGAGCTGGGAGCTGGCTGAGGAGGGCCCGGCCAAAGGAAACACGCTGCAGGGGCTGGTGGCCACTTGTGCGGCTGCCCCTGGCCCAGGGAACCCACACCCGTTCCTCAGCCCAGCTTGAGCCATCAAGTGCCAAGCAGCCGCCACTGAGGAAGAGGGAGCTGCCCTGGTGGCGCTGGCCAAGGCAGAGCCCATGGCCTTCTTGCAGGACCAGCCCTTCCGGGATTTCCTGGCCAGCCCCTTCTATGACAAGTTTCTGCAGTGAAAAGCCTTTGAGATGCAGCTGGTGGCAGACAAGTGCTTCACTGAGCTCTGTGTGCTGGGGAAAGGTGGTTTTGGGGAGGTAAGCGTCTCAGAACAGCCAGGATGGAAGATTATGGATACAGCATAAAAAGGGTTTTATTTTGCCCTTGTAAAAAAAAAATCTCAAGGGAACTTCCTTAAAACTAATTTCAGTGCCACATGTGGAGACTTATTAGCTCCCTCTCACCTCTTCTTTCTCAACACCATGTGAAATCAAATGAGAATGACATAGGAAAGACAAACAGAATGTGGAATTGGCCAAGAATCTGTATCACAGGATGTACACCAGGAATACACTAAAATGCCCTGACATTTTAGTCAGGAGAATGGCAGCAACATATGATGGAATTGCTGCCACCAATTAAGGAGAGCGCCCTTTCCCCATAATTGTGGTAATGGAAGTAATTTGAGGAAAACTTCAGCTAGCTAAGAAAACACTGGTCTTGAAGTAAAGCCAAGAATTCATTTTGTACTACTGCTGTGCTCAGCTCTCTTATTTCTTCAGTAGAAAAAAATGTTGAGGTAAAATTCACGTAACATAAAATTAACCATCAACCATTTTAAAGTGTACTGGTCCGTAGCATCTAGTACATTACAATGTTGTCTAACTATCACCTCTATCTAGTGCCAAGATATTTTCCTCACCCCTGTAACCCGCTAATAGTAACCCCCTATGTTCCCCTCTTCCCAGCCCATGGCGACCACTGTTTTCTCGTCCTATGGATTTGCCTCTTCTGATGTTTCATATAAATGGAATCATACAATACGTGACCTTTTGTGTCTGGCTTCGGTCACTGAGCTTAATGTTTTGGAGGTTCATTCACATTGTAGCATTTATCTGTCCTGCATTCCTTTTCAGGGCTGAATAATAACATGCTATCGTATGGGTATACCACATTTCATTTATCCATTCATCTGTTAACGGACACGTGAGTTGTTTCCCTTTTTGGCTACTGTGAATAGTGCTGCGATGACCATTCACGTACAAGTTTTTGTTGGAATACCTGGTTTCATTTTTCTTCCATATATGTGTAGGAATTAAATTACGGGGTCATATGTCACTTCTATGCTTGGCGTTTTGAAGAACCACCAAACTCTTCCACATTTTACATTAGCGATGCACAGGGTTCTGATGTCTTCACTTCCTCACCAACACTTGTCATTTTCCCTTTTTTCAGTGTGGCCCACCTAGTGCGGTGAAGTGGTACCTAATTGTGGTCCCAGCTCTTTCTTGAAGAACTCTTCTTAGTTACAGCTTCTCTTTTCTCAGAAGCCTGCCATGACTTCACTTTGGCTGATTTCTACCCCTCCACCTTCCATATCATTCTCTCTCCCTCCTCTCTCCAATGCTTCCTACTCCACCTCTTCCTCTCCCTTTCTTTCTCTCCTTTAAGGTATGTGCTATCCAGGTGAAAAACACTGGTAAGATGTATGCCTGTAAGAAACTGGACAAGAAGCTCCTGAAGAAGAAACATGGCGAGCAAATGGCTCTTTCAGAAAAGGAAACCTTGGAGAGGATCAGCAGCCCTTTCATCGTGTCTCTGGCCTGTGCCTTTGACAGCAAGTCCCATCTCTGCCTGGTCATAAGCCTGATGAACGGGGGAGACCTCAGGTTCCACATCTACAGAGTGGGCACGTGGGGCCTGGCCACGAGCAGGGTGGTCTTCTACTCAGCCCAGATGACCTGTGGGGTGCTGCACCTGCATTCCCTCAACATCGTCTACTGGAACCTGAAGCCTGAGAACGTGCTTCTGGATGACCTTGGCAACTGTAGACTTAGCAACTCCGACCTGGGGCTGGCCGTGCAGATCCAAGAGGGCAAACCTGTCACCCAGAGGGTGAGTGGCTCTCCATCTGCCCCAAGGGTGGGACACAGAGTCAGAGAGGAGGGGAGTCAGCTGTTCTATTCCCAGGGCAAACAGAGCCTTGGACTTATTCTAATTTCCTTTTCCCTAAAGCCCTTATGCTGTCATCTTGCCTTAAGTGGAGTGGTGTAAGAGGATTCGCTTAACTGGCTGTTTGGGGGCTACTTAGTTCTCCTCTCATTGGAGGCAGAGGAGAGACTTTTTTGTGAGTTGGAGATGGTCCGTGCTGAATCCATAGTCAGGGCCTGGTATGTTCCACTGATCACCACCTCCCTGGTGCCATGTTCCTGAAGCAATGGAGCCTTGGTTTCCTCTTCTGGAAAACGAGGGAGCTGGATGCTAAAATTCCAGGGTCCTCGCAGGTCTAAGACTAAGAAAAAGAAGAAACCCCTAACTCTTTGCATGTTAAAGTAAATATGTCCTTGCCTTTTGAGTGTGGAGAGGGGGAATGTTTTATATTGGATAAAAGTGAAATTTGAAATGAAAATATATAGGAGAGAACAGAGGCAGCTGATGTTTATTTTGATCAATTTGGGTCAAAGCGGCTTGCGGAGAAGTCTTTGATTAAAAAGGGAACTATCATTAAGCAATTTTGTTAGGTGAACAATACAAAATTTCTGGAATTCTGACAGGTCTTTACCACTGAGTTTCTGTGCATAAAAGTGGAAGTCTCTCTGGAAAGACAAGGCTCTAAGACACATTCGTAAATAGTCACTTAAAACTTTGTTTTTGCGCAGTTTTCAGTGTTCAAGGCAGAAAAAACAGTCAGGCAAGGAAATGAGAAAAATCCCGGCAAGTTTGGGAAACTGCAGGTGAGGCCATGTGGCTGCACGGTCAAGGTTTATGACAAGATGTAGAGGGCGCAGGTCACGCAGGGCATTGGAATGCTGAATTGTGGGGGACAAGAAGCCGTCAACGGGTTCTAAGAAGGGGAATGACACGAGTTGATTTGCATATTTAAAAGAGCAATTTGGAAGGGAGATGGGAGGCAGAGAAGCAAGTGAGGAGCCTAATGTCATGGCCCCGGAAGAGACGATGGGAACCTACACCATCAGCCAGTAGGACTGAAGAAATGGGAGTGAATGGGAGCTATTGGAAAGAGGCCTGATGGGACTGCAAAACGAGCTGCGTATGTGGGGGAGGGACAGTGAGGGTCGCTAGCTCCAGTGGCCAGAAAGAGGAGCAGAACTGTGACAAAGTTGGCACGTTCTGCTGTGACTATATTGCCTGTGAGGCTCCCGTGCGACAAGTGGGTAGAGATGGCCCTGCACCTTTAGACCGACAGGTCTGGTGCTGAGGAGAAAGGTCGAGGCCTCACATGGCGACTTGGAGGCATATGGCTTGGGAAGCCGCGGGCAGCATTGAGTCATTTGAGACACAGTGAGGGGGGAGGACTGGGGACTGACACCCCGGAGCATCGACAGGCAGGGAACGTCCATGAAGAGGGGCCTTGAAGAGGTTAAAGAAGTACGACGGAAGCAGGAGTGGCATCCTCATGGGTGCTGTATCAGTTAAGAGTTGATTTCAGCAGCGTATCACAGAAAACCCAAATAACCCAGTGGATTAAGCAAGAGAGGGGTTTGTTTTTCTAACGGAACAAGTAGTATAGAGATACCAACCAGTGGTTGGTATGAGTTCAACAGCTGCAGGATGACAGGATCAACATCACTGTGATTTTGGTCTTTTCCATGTGTTGCAAGGTGGCTGCTCTAGCCCCAGCCTTCAGGTCCACGCTCCAGGCAGGAGACAGGAAGAAGGGTCAGGAATAAATGGGGATGCACACAGCGATGGAGCATCCTTCATGTAAGGAGCTTTCCTGGAAACCCTATCTGATAGCTTCCATTTAAGTCTCATTGGTTAGAACTGTTATCTGGCCACTCTTATCTGCAAAGGAAGCTGATAAATGACTTTTTTTTTTTTTTTTTTTTTGAAAGGGGAGAAGAGCGTTCTAGTTAGTAAAGAAGAAGAAAGGCTAGATATGGATGGAGCAGGTGACTGGCAGCCTCTGCTATAGGAGCCAAAGGAGAAGAGGATTTCAGGAAGGAGAGCGGTCCACGTGGTCAATGCTATAGAAGTCACACGGTCTGTGGGATTTGGCGATTAGGAAACCACAGTGTCCTCAGGAAGAGCAATTGTCAAGGTCTAAACTCAGACTGTGGAGGTTAGACTGACCTGAAAGTACGAGGAGAGTGAGACTGAGGAAGGAGGGAGGCCAGTCGCTGGAGGAGGACACAGGGAGAAGGATGGTGTTTCAAGGTGGAGAGTGGAACAGAATGAGATGCTGAGGCAAGAATCAGGAGAGAAAGTGCTGGTCCTGTAGGAAGAAAAGAGGGTGAATGATGGAGGTGAGGGTGAATGATGAAGAAAGCAAGGACGAGGTGGGCGGGAATGGAGGCCCTTCAGTAACTCTATGTCCTAAGTGGACAAGGAGAAGGGTCGGGTGGGGGAGGACGCAGAGTGTCTGCTGGCTGGGACCTTGCTACGGAAACAAGAATGTCATGAACCCATGTCTGTCTATGCACAAAACGAAACAAAACAAAAACAAAGCGCATTACTTCAGGGTTTTGGGTTTATACTGTCAATTATGCAGAGTAAACAGTTTCCTTCTGAATGTCCCATATGCCTGTATCATGCTAATAATAAGTGATATATCTTCACCTTGCTGGAGGCTTAGGAGACACATAGCTTTGGATCTCTCCCGGAAATCCCTTCACAATCTCCCTCCAGCTCTGTTCATGGGCCAAGAGAATGTTTCAGGACAGTTCCTTCCTTGGTTCCTGGGTCTAGCTCTCCAGCTCTTTTGGAACCTCAGGAAATTTTCTGTGCCTCTTTGATATTATCCACTATCATGAGTACACCTGGTGAAGAAGTTTACTGCCTAGAGACCTCTGGCCCTTTTGCCTTTCCTGAGTCTCTCTTTGCCCATGGGGCCAAACTTCAGGGTTTAGACCACTTGGCCCATCTAAAAAGTTTTATGCCCCAGTCTTCAGGCCTGCCATTGAAGCCCAGGGAACCATCAGGAGGGGTGGGGGGGGAAAGACTCAGAAAGCAAGACTGGAAGCCATAAAAAGAAAGACAGAAGAAAGGAAAGCCTCCCTCCTTCACTATTAACCCCTCCGCATAGCTAAGGAAAGCCCCTCAATTTCCTGTTTACTTCACATGTATCAGTAGGCTCCCAAGTGGATTTTAAGATCATTATATTCAAAACATTTCACAGAAGAAATGAAAAATGACATATTTGCAGGGCTTCTCTAACCACCAACATTTTGTAATGCCAACATTACTGTAAACATTATGAAGAAGGTGCGAAAGAAAGATTCCCCTGATTCTAAAGGTTGATATCTACATTGACTCTGCAGTTCTTCCAGAAAAGTTAAGGCTTCATGGCTTTGGGCACTGGCTAGATTCTTCTCATTCGGTTACTCATCCAGTTTTATGTAAGTTAGGTTTGCTTTCTGTTACATATAACAGCATACCAGATTTTCAACAGTCCAGGGCCAAGGTCTCTGTAAAATCTCCTGGCCTTTTCCTCCTTATCCCAAGATGGCTTTTGCAACTCTAGATATGAAGTCCATATTCCAGGATAAAAGAAAGGGGAGAAGGAGTAATATCAACAGATTTCTGCTTACATCCCATTGACCAGGACCATGCATGCTACACGTTCATTCTTAGCTGCAAGGGAGCCTGAAAAAGAATTGCTTTTTCATTTTCCAGTCTCTGTTGTAGGGATGGTGAGGGAGAAAAGGAGTGAGATTAGGTATTGTGTGAGTTGGTGCCACCTCTCACACCAGCCCTCAGGGAAAAAAATATCGATAAGGATAAGGAAATCTGATTTAGCTTATTAAGTTACCCAGGAAGTAAAAGTAGAGAATAACTGTTACAATGGTGTGATAGGCAGACTTCTAAGATGACTTTCAATGACCCTGCTCTTGTATAATTTCCTCCCCCCTTGAGTGTGGTCAGAGCCTGTGCATATGGTGAGATATCACTCCCATGATTATATTACGTTATAAGGCAAAATGGATTTTGAAGACATGATTAAGGCTACTAATCAGTTGACTTTGAGTGAATCAAAAGACATATCATCCAGGGGCCGGCCTGGTGGCTCAGGCGGTTAGAGCTCCATGCTCCTAACTCCGAAGGCTGCCGGTTCGATTCCCACATGGGCCAGTGGGCTCTCAACCACAAGTTTGCCAGTTCAACTCCCCCAAGGGATGGTGGGCTCCGCCCCCTGCAACTAAGATTGAACAGGCACCTCGAGCTGAGCTGCCTCCCGGATGGCTCAGTTGGTTGGAGCGCAGGCTCTCAACCACAAGGTTGCCAGTTCAATTCCTCGAGTCCCGCAAGGGATGGTGGGCTGTGCCCCCTGCAACTAGTAACGGCAACTGGACCTGGAGCTGAGCTGCACCATCCACAAGTAAGACTGAAAGGACAACAACTTGACTTGGAAAAAAGTCCTGGAAGCACACACTGTTCCCCAATAAAGTCCTGTTCCCCTTCCCCAATAAAATCTTTAAAAAAAAAAAAAAAAAAGACATATCATCCAGATAGACCTGATCTAATTACACGAGTCCTTTAAATAGGAGTATGGAGGTCAGAGACAACAGAGGTCAGAAATTTAAAGGATGAGAGAGCTTCAACCCACCATTGCTGGCTTTGAAGATGGAGAGAACCGTGCGGCAAGAAGCTGAGAGCTGACAGCCAGCAAGGGAACAGGGTCCTCCGTCCTACAACCACAATGACCTGAATTCTGCCATAACCACGTGAACTTGGAATAGGATCCTGAAATCCAGACGAGAATGCAGCCCACCAGACATCTTGACTTGGGCCTTGTGAGATCCTGATCAAAGAATCCCGCCACGCTGCGCCCAAACTTCTGACCTACAGAACTATGAGCGAATAAATGTTTTAAGCTACTTGTTTTAAGCTACTAAGTCTCTGATAATTTGTTACACAGCAATAGAAAACTCATATAAATTAGTAAAGGAAGGTACCCAGGGGAAATAAATTTTTTTTTTTTTTTTGTATAACAGCATCCAAATTAATGGAGACGATAGCAAGGTGCTGAACATTGTTTGAGGGACAATGTTTTCCTTTCCAACAGCGCTCAGAATGCCTACCATCTAGTGTAATAGAACTTGAGGCTGTAATAGAATTTGAAACTCTGGATGTCATTCTTCCAAGTGGCTAACTCTTCCCGAGGTAGGAGCTCGGCCTCCCTGGAGGGGCGCGTTCCTTTCAGGCCACTGGGGAGACACTAGATGAAGTACTTTGGGCAGGAAGGGGATGGGAGATAGGACTCCGTTCCAAGACCCAGGGGCATATTCCGTTGTCTCACTGAACTTAACTTACAAAATACAAATTAAAAAGCTTGTCCAGACAGCCATCGAATGGCACTAAACCTGAGCACAGAGGTGATTCTGACCACAGGGCCTGTTTGATTGCACTAGCTCGTCCTGGTCCCAGTAGCTGGGGAGTGGAGGCCAAGTACCTGAAGAGGGGATCTGGGCCCTGAGTACAACCAGGAATCAGGCAAACAAATGTCTGTCTTCATGAAGCCCCAGGATGGGGAAGGGAGCCACCAGTAGAAGGGCAGTGACAATGCAGTGTGGTCAGGGCTGTCCAAGTTGGGTGGCTCGGAAGGGCATCCAGCCTGACATGGGGTCATGGGGTCAGGAAGGGCTTCCAGGAGGAAATGACAACCAAGTGAACTTACAAGGCAAACAGAAGCTAGGAGGGTGAGAGGAAGGAGGTGGGCCAGGCAAAGGGGATCAGCATAGGTCAGTGGTCCTCAGTGGAGGGCAATTTGGGCTCCCAGGGGACTGTTGGCAATGTGTGGAGACATTTTTGGTTGTCAGGCCTGGGGAATTGCTACTAGCTGGCATCTAGTGGGTAGAGGTCAAAGATGTTAACCACATCTTGCAATCCCCAGCACTGCCCCCCTCCCCCACAAAGAACAGCCTGGTCCTCAACGTTGGTGGTGCCCCAGTTGAAGGCCATGGCCAAGGTGGTCACAGGTTGAGTGAGGTGGGTCACAAAATGGCGTGGCTCTGCAAGTCCCTAGAGTGTGGAGTCACAGGTTGTGAGGGGTGACACAGGGTACAGTTAGAGAGTGTAACAGACGCCAAGGGTGTTGGGGAGCCACTGAAGGCTTTCAGGCGGGTCTCAGTGACAAAATCAGCCTTGGAAGGACAGTCAGGAAGAGGGTCAACAGGAGGGAAGTGAAGCAGAGTGTCTGGGAATTGGGCGGGCCAGCACCTTGTCTAGGGAGTTGTGGGGGTGAGGAGAGAGAGGGCCAGGATGCCGGCAGGAGGGGGCTGTCATGCACCATGACAGAGCCAGGGACCGAAAGTTTGCTGCGCCCTTTAACTTGATATAGACGCATGTTGGAAAATCAGAGCATCCATTCAGATCAAGTGCAGCAGCTGATGAAATACGGTCTACAAGATCACCAGATGGAAGGAGTGTGAATGCACCAGTGCTGGCTGGTTCAGGCACTTATTATAGCTGCTGTGTACAGGTGCCCAGCCTGACCCCTCACAGGGGGCACCCGACCAGGAGAACAGTGAGGACTGAGGATCAATCAGTGTTCCACGCACCAAGACATGTGGAGTACCTTCTAAATGCCACTTAGGCTGGCCAGGGCCTGCACTTGATCCCCGGCAAGTCTTACCTCTTCTCTGAGCATGGTTAATAGCCTGCCTTTGGCTTAATGAGAAGGTTAAGAAACAAAGTAGATAAATGCCTAGCAGAGGGTCAGCCACTTAGTAGGCAATCGAGAAATGACGGTTCTGATTATTCTACGAGAAGCCAAGGGCCAGCCCGTCTGTCACAATCGTCACTCTTGCAGTGTTTCTGCCTCACCGGACAGGCACTGTAGCTGCCCAGGTGACCTTCGCAGCTGTGCTTTGTTCTCTGAGGGGCCCAGGGAGCCAGCAGGAGCCCCAAGCTGCCCCGGGTGCACAGTGGGCGAGGGCTCAGCTCACCTCTAGGCTGAGCCACTCAGGCACGTCCAGTTGTCTTGCTTCCTCACAGCCACTTGCGGTTTTATGCTGAGCATCTTGGAGGCACCATGGATGGTATGCCTCAGCCTGCTGCTGGACAGATTCGCCGAACCTGAAACCACCAAAGAACACACTCCAGTGGAAGAATCGCAACCGCTCTGCTGTATTGATCTCTCAGGATGTGGATGTGCCAGGCCAGTCTTTCAACCTGATGGACCAGCCTTAGAAGCTTCTGGATTATTTTTCTTATGTAGCTGCCGTGCCTGGCTTGATGACCATTGTTGCTAACCTATTGAGGGCCTGCGCTGTGCCAGGCTTTGGGGAAGCTCGCTGTGGGTCTGGTCACTTTCACCTTCTGCATAGTCCTGTGAGGTAAGAGCTGCGAGGCTGAGAGGTTGAGTAACTGGTAGGGGGTGACAAGGGGTCACCAGGGTAGAGCTGGGATCTGAACCACAGCAGACTGACACCAGGCTGTATAGCTCGCAAAACATTATTGCAGGGGCCCCTCTTTTGAATCCCATGTGGGGCTCTCTGAAATGGGTGTCCTCTCAGGGTGTCCGGAAGCGCAGGAAGCCACCTAGTCTAGTGGGGCCCGTGCTCCCTGGCAGGGAAGTAACTGGCAGAAAGAGACCCGCGGGGGGCGGGCGAGCGAAGAGCAAAAGCAGGCCCCGGTGAGCGGTGAGCCGGCCTCTGGAGGCTGCAGCCAGGGGCCTGAACACGTGGGCGGAGCCTCGGCGCTGAGTCCCCTGGGGTCAGCTGGGAACGAGAACAAAGCGGCCAGGCCCCCCTCGGAGGAAGGAAGGAGCGAGCCCCAGGAAACAGCTGATAGCGCTAAGCTCAGCTTGTTTTTTTCCTCTGCTCAACAGTTCTCCTGCCACGGCAAACAAAAGATGTACATTCTGATTCCCTCTTCTGTTTGGATTGTGCTATCTAGTGGATCTGGTTTGTGATGAGCTGCGGGGAAGAGACATCCGAGGGCGGTTTCTTACTCCGCTGGCCAGTTTGCTGGGCCGCCGCCGCCACCAGGCAACTCAGAGAGCTTCCCTTTCTGTTTCTCCCCGCCCGGCCACCAAATCCCGCCTCACCAGGGGCACAACACCGGCTTTTCTTCTAATGATGGAATTTCAGGTTACCAACTTTTCAGATTCAGCGGGAGCTGGAGGTTCACTCCTGATCTTTATCTTGAAGGATCTCCAGGTACACTCATGTGCGTGCACACACACACACACACACACACACACACACACACACACACTTACTTTCTCATGGACATGGAAAACTATTAAGATGTGAACTGTGCCCTCTCAGACCCACTGAAAGCCTATCCAGCGGTGTTCTCTTCACTGCGGCACTCACAGTCCATTGCTGTCCAGAACCACAGTGGGACTACTTCAAGTGCAAAATGCACCCAGCCTGGGCCCTGCCACTCAGCCTGGGTGGGCCCATGGATGAGAGTGACAACAGCTCCAGGGTCAGTGGAAATCAGCAAGAGCAACGTAGGGGGTGTCTATACAGCCCCCCACCTTAGAGGGGCCACCTTCCCCAAAGTCTGGACACCTGTAGGTGACAGGTGGCCCTGATGAGACCAAGCAATCCACACGCAATGACTGTGGTACATGGACTTCTTGTTGCCCCTGGGGGCAGTGCAGGGGGGGAGCCAGTGCATGGCTTCCGAAACCCTGTGACGCCTGATGCTTGAGGCCCTCCAAGGCTGGGTGTACCTTGTTTTGTCTGGCCAGGTATTGCCTGTGTGGATCCACCAAAGGCCACTATAAAACCAAAACCAAAACCAAATGAAGCAAAAAAAAAAAAAAAAAAAGACAAACCACATGCAAAAACCTCCACTAAAAGTTCCGTCGCTGCTGACACTTGGGTGAGTCCTGCAACCCTGGGAATTACAGCTCTGGTCACAGGAACCGAAAGCAACTGTTTTGATGGCACGGAGACTGATGTGTGGGGGCCCTTTGTAACTGCAGGAGTTAAACTGAGCCTCCAGAGGTCAGCGTGGTTGGACCCAGCCCCATGCGGCTTAGCTGCTTCTCTCCTCCCACCCTACTCTGAGGAGGCAGTTCGCATGCAGAAGACAAATGGCATAAAGGGCAGGCAATTAATTTTTTCAGCTGGAGGCTGCAATGGAATGTGGGTGCTCAGACTCTGGCGTGCGCCTCTAATTCCATTCTTCTCCTCTGTGAAATACCTCTACTCTTCAAGGAGGTGGTGCCCTTCAAAATTCCATCACTAATGTTTTTTGTCTGTAGGACCAAGAGGTAAATTTAGTCCTGAAAATTATTTGGAATGAATCTCAGGCTGCCCTGCATGCTGTTTCATGCTTTTCCTCTACACCAAGAGGCTCTAGTGCTGTAGCGTTGTGGCCGATTCTTCATTTATTTTCGTGGGGAGGGAGCAAGGTGGTCCCAGAGTATGGCTCAGGGTCTGGTCCCCCCGTCCCAGCAACCTCCATAGTGTGGAGCAGCCCAGCCAGCCTCTGATGAGCAGAGATACAGGCAAAGAATGGAGAACTTGTCAGGAAAAGGGGTAGGAAAGCAGCTTAAGCAAAAATGGACAAAGGCAAGGACTTAGTACTTGGCAAGTAGGGAGAAGGAAGGAGGGAACTCTAAGGTGAGAAAATAAATCCTGAAGGGAACTTGGAGGAGTAAGAAAAAGCCACTCACCTACTTCCATAGAGGCAGTGTAATGTAGTGGGTTCAAATGTAGACCTATGTGTGACTCTTGGGTGTGTGACCCTGAGCAAGATTTAACGTCTCTGTGGTTCAGTGTTCTAATGTGCAAAATGGGGGATACAATAGTCTCTATCTCATAGGGTTATCATTAACCCGATGATAAACCCTATGAGGATTAAACAAGAAGATCATGTAAAGCATTTGAGAAAATATTTAGCATGTAATAAGCACTCAGTAAAGATGGTTCGTTATTATTTCCAGTTTCTCTTTTAATATGTGTCTCACAACTCTTTTTTCAGGACAAGGCATGTTCTTCACTTTTACCTTATACCTTCCTCTGAGCAACTGATGTTTATCTGGTGTCCTGATTATCCATTTTAATCTTTAAAGTCACTCACCTCTGAAATCTGCTCATTGGAAGGGCGCCACACACAAAGCAAGCTCACGATACATACATTGCTGAGGAGAACTTACCAATCACCACTGTCTGAACTGCAGCTAGATGTTGTTTCTTTGTGTCTCTCCCACCCCAGCAGAAGGGGTTGTACGAAAGAGAAGCAGGACCTAACAACATATAACCCAGCTGAGAGTTGTAGACAGAGAAATACTACTACATGCAGGGAGACCCTCAGCCCCTTCCCCCCTCAGCTCTCAGAAGGAGGGTAAGCAGGCTCCTTCTAAACCACATGCTAAACCACAAGTAGCACCACCCCTTCTCCGCTACCAGGGCTGTAGTGCGAGGGGAGAAGAGGAGGGCAGCTTCACCGAGGCCATGGCTCACTCCTGGCCAAGGGAGTGAGGTATTGGAGGATCTTTATAGGGAAATTGAGCAGCCTAACAGAAAAAGTCTGTGGATACTCACAGGTGAGTTCCCCATTGAAATGACTTAGAGGATCACCCTTCCAGTGAAGCCCATCTGTTGACAAACTTCGTGTTAGTTTTTTAGTGTTGCACAAATAGTCAAAGACCATTTGTCATTTCAAAAAGCTCTCCAGGGGTGGCTGGATGGTTAGATCACAAGCTCTCAGCAGCAGGGTTGCTGGTTCAATTCCTGCATGGGATGGTGGGCTGCGCCCCCAGCAACTAAAGATTGAAACCAGCGACTGTACTTGGAGCTGAGCTGCGCCCTCCACAACTAGATTGAAGGACAATGACTTGGAGCTGATGGGCCCTCGAGAAACACACCGTTTCCCAACATTCCCCCCCCAAAAAAAATTTTTTTTAAATAAAAGCTTCTGACCCTCAAAATTTCTTTAAAAGAAAAAGCTCTCCAAAATGACAGACACTGCTGAAACAAACAGAAGAAACAAACTTGTAGGAAACATGAACAATGTAGGGAGTAGAAGAAAACTTTCTTGTAAACTTACAATTAATATCCTTTGAGATTTAAGAGAAGACATTGCACCCATGAAACAAGAATGGATGCTATAAAACCAGGAACAGTCAGAGAAAAACGACAAGTGTATTGGGGTGGGGGAGAAGCACATAAATATGTTTGTAGAACAACATGGATAAATTTTTAAAATATTATTTAAAAAAAAGAAGTCAGACTGTGGGGACAGAGACCCAGAAAGCAGTTTCCAGGCTCTCGGCCTCATGTGGAAAATTGCTGGCTCGGGTAGTAGATAGCCGTCAGCTGTGGCTGGTTGGCCGTCAGCTGTAACCATTGAGCCATTGGCCACTAATATAACTGCCACGGCTACGGAGGGAAGTCGAGGAGAGAAGAGGAGAGTCGGTCGGTTGGCAGCAAAGCGGACAGCAGGTCGCACGTCATGTAAACCCAGCCTCCAGTGAGACAATAGTGGTATGACTTCCCTACCTATGGCTCCGTGGGTGTTCCTCTTTGGCCTCACCATATCCTGCGTTCTTATGTGGGGAGCGGGAGCAGAGACCCCGCAGGCCACCCCGCATGACACAGACACAGACAAGTATCTACCATACAAGTTCACTTTTATGACATCCAAGAACAGACAAAACTAATCTATGTTGACAGAAATCAGAAAGTAGTTGCATGGGAAGTGGGGAGGAGAATGGACTAGGAAGGGGCACAAGAGAACTTTCTTGGATGGAAATGTTCTCTATCTTGTTTGGGTGGCATTTATGTGGTGTTATTCAATTATCAAATTCATTTAACTGAATATCTAAGATCTGTGCACATTATTCTATGTTAATTATATCTTAATAAAAACATATTTATAGAAATAAAAAGTTCAATAGAAAGATTAAGTTTCTAGATCTAGCTATCAAGTTATGGGAAATATAAAGAACAGAGGAACATGTTAAACGACACCACAGAGGTGCAGTCAGATTCAGTCCGCAAAATCTAACTGCAGCAAACTCTAGAGTTTAGGCAGTTTTTTTCCAACAAAAACTTGCAGGGGGTGAGGGGGCAGCAGGGGGTCATAACAAACAGAAGAGGAACTCATATATTCACAGAGATTTAAGAGACATATCAATCAATCAATCAATCAATCGCATTGTATGAACCTTATTTAAATCCAAATTTAAACAAATTGTTTAGAGGACAAGTTTATAGGACAATTGAGAAAGTGTAAACATGTCCAGAAATTTTATAATATTAAAGAATTATTGTTATTTTTAAAGTGAGATAATGGTATTGTAGTGCTTGGTTTGGGGAATTTTTTTAAGTGACCTTATCTTTTAGAGGTTCATAGTGAAATACCTCCAAATAATACAAGGTCTAGGATAGTCTGGTACAGTGAGAGTGGGTAACAGCACAGATAAAACAAGATTGGTCATGTTTTGATAATTGTTGGAGCTGGTTGTAGAGTACACTGGGTATAGAGCGTACTTCTTTTGCATATGTTTGAAATTTCCAATAATAAAACACTTTAAAAAAAATAATAGAGGAGTTGGAAGAAAAAAATAGAAGTCTCCCAGGAAAAAAAAAAGACAAAGAGATGGAAAATAGGAGCAAAAGATCAGAAACATAAAGAAAAAGTTCAGGATTTCCAAAAAAAAATAGAAAGAAAAGAAAATGGAAGGGAGAAAATGACCAAAAAAATAATAATATCAGAATAATTTCCAACACTGACAGCTATTAATTTCTGGATTGAAAGTCCAGCCAGTATCCAGCAGCATGGATTTTTTTTAAAAAGCCCCACACCAAAGTATATTGTTGAGAAATTCCATAAAGTTAGAGTACTGGGCCACAAACTCACACACCTTCTTACAATCCTTCTGCTGCCTCCTTTTCTGTCAGACAGCCCCTGTGGGTACAACTTCTAGGCTGAGTTGCTCCTCCACTTTTTTAATTGGATGAAATAGCATAGCATGGAATGTGGGGCAGGGTTTCCAGGGAGCTACTAAGGGTCTGGGTGACATATACGGAGATACTATGGTGACATATATGGTAATCCTTATGGACTAATGGAAATGGGAGATGGGAGGGAGTAAGATGGAGACCCCTTCCTCTGCTCTCTGCTATGGTTGCTCCATGTGACCCTTCCAGAAGAGTCCCTTGTGCCCAGTGAACCAGCAGCCAGTTTGGTAATGCCTGGCCTGACACCCCCCTTCCCTTACTCTCTTTTCCCTTCCATGTTCTGTTATGAAGACTTTCAAAAACATACAGGAAAGCTGAAAGAATTTCATTACCTGTAAAACCATTACCTAGAGTTTACCATTAACATTTTAAGCAGCTTTATTGAGATATAATTCAAATACCAGAAAACTGATCCATTTAAAGTGTACAGTTCCATGGTTTTTATTTAGTATTTTCACAGAGATATGCAAACATTACCACAATTTTAGAATATTTTCACCCCAAAAAGAAATCCTCTACCCTTAGCAGTCATTCCCATTCCCCCTCTCTCAACCCTAAGCAACCACTAATCTACTTTCTGACTCTATGGAATTGCCAATTTTGGACATTGCATATAAGTGGAATCATACAGTAGTGGTCTTTTGTGATGGGCTGTTTTGTTTTGTTTTTAATGTGGAATCTCCAATGACCCTTTACTTTTTTTTTTTAATTTTATTTATTTTAAGAATGTTTTTCCAGTACCCATGAGCTCCAAGTCAAGTAGTTGTTCAATCTATTTGTGGAGGGCGCAGCTCACAGTGGCCCATGCAGGGACTGAACCGGCAACCTTGTTGTTAAGAGCACCGCTGCTCTAACCAACTGAGCTAACCAGCTACCCCCACTGGCTATTTTCACTTAGCATAATGTTTTCAGAGTTCATCCATGTTGGGTTCAGCATGTATCAGTACCTCATTCCTTTTTATGGTTGAACATTGTATATCATTAACATTTTATTAGATTTGCTTCATCACAAGCCTATCCATTTGTCCATCCCTCTGTTGATCCATTAATCCATCATATCTTTCATGTATTTCCATGTAAGCTTACTTCCCTTTTTCCCAACCCTCAGCACCTTCACCTGGCACACCTCTCAAATTAAGCTCATATCACATGACCACCCTAGGTGCAAAGAAAGCTGGGAGGTGAAGTACTTAGCCTCCTGGCCTCTATACCATGTTTCCCTGAAAATAAGACCTAGCCAGACCATCAACTCTAATGCGTCTTTTGGAGCAAAAATTAATATAAGATCAGTATTATATTATATTATATTATATTATATTATATTATATTATATTATATTATATTATATTATATTATAAAATAAGACCAGGTCTTATATTAACTTTTGCTCCACAAGACGCATTAGAGTTGATGGTCTGGCTAGGTCGTATTTTCGGGGAAGCACGAAAATACGTATCCCCCTAGTAGAGGGATACAAGGGAAAAGGGAGACTTTTGCTACCTTGGCTTATAGCATTCTCAGTCTCGTATACATCTCCCCTCCAGTCTCTCCTCCCACCATTGGATCCCACAGATCTCCTAGTCCAGAAATGCTGAATTCCTTAAAGTTCCCTGAACACCTCACATTTTTCCTGACTCCATTTCTTGCACATGTGCATTACCCGGATAGCCTACTCTGTGTGACATATTCTCCCTCGTGATTCAGCTCAGGTGTCACTCTTCTCTGTCTCTCTCTCTGTCTCTCTGTCTCTCTGTCTCTCTGTCTCTCTCTCTCTCTCTCTCTCTCACACACACACACACACACACACACACACACATACACACCCCTCTGGCTTCATTGTGCTTGTTTTACAATCCCATTACAGCATTTACCCTGCTTTATTGAATTAACCTTTTGATCTCTCTGTCTCCACCAGCCTGTAAGCCTTTAAGGGCAGTAGTCAGGCCTTATATGTCCTGATATCCGTAGAACTCACTGCAGAACATGGCTCAAATATTTTTTGGACAGTGAATGGAAAATATCTAGTTACCACCGTTACTGTTGTTTATTTAACAAACGGGTTGTTAGGATGCACCAAGTAAGGCCCTGCAGTAAGTACCTGGTTTAGATGCAAAGATAAGTAAGTACATCCTGGGCCTCAGAGGAACCTACAATATCCTTTGTCTGGGCAAATGCAAAACTAGACAAGACACCAGGACGACAGCTGTAAACTAGACTGTCCCAGGCAAACCGGACTATGTGGTCACCCAAATTATATATTACATACACTGCTTCTGTGAAAGCAACAATGCCATGTTGACTCATGCCCAGCCTGTCAGGCCCCTGTCACTTCCAGAATTTTCTTGCACAAGCCAATCACTCCTCATTAGTACTTGAGTCATTTAACATTTTTCTTGTTGTTGTCCATGTAAAAATTATCTATGAAATTTAATATTCCTGAGGCATTACATTCACTGTGCACATAAAAACATATACTTACACAATTAGAAAAAAGTCACCTAATGAATAGCTAAAACACTTTCCAACCTTTTTCATGTACTGAAGTGCACATTAGTCATCAATGTGTAAAACTCAGTATGTATATAAATTTCGTGGTACAACACTAGACTGATCAAATGTCTTTCTTGATGTGCATTTGGGTATTTCCAGTTTGTGACCACTATGAATAATGGAGCTATGAACCTCTCAAAATAGATTCCTTTTTCTTTCTTCTGAGTCCTTTCTTTGAGGTACATATTCCGAAGTAAACCTGGTTGAAAGACAGTAGTTGATCCATCTGATTTTCTATTGCTGTGTGTCTTACTGCTCTCTCAAAAGTCTCGGTCAACTTACAGAGCACATTTTTTTTCTCACAACTCTACCAATAATTTCTATTATCATTGTCATTCTAGTACAGGTTTATTGCCATTTTAGGGTGCTCTTTGTTTGCAATTTTAATTGCTGCAGAGGTTATACATTTTACTTTAACCAAAAGCAACTTAGTTTTTGTGCAAACATATTATAATGTAAATATATACTTTATCATTAGAAGATATATTGTAGATATTCATTCAATATGTGTTGAATGGATTAATGTATTAAAATCATACACAGTCACAAAAAAGACACTGTACCTAGAGTGTTCAGATTCACAGAGACAGAAAGTAGCATGGCAGTTGCTGGGGAATTGTTGTTTAATGGGTATTAGAGTTTGTTTTGCAAGATGAAAAGGGTTCTGGAGAGTCATTGCACAGTGGTGTCAATGTACTTAATACTCTTGAACTATACATTTAAAAATTATTAGGATGGTAAATTTTATGATATATATATATATATATATATATATATATATATATATATATGATTATTATTATTATTTTAACCCAGTGATTATTTGGTATATATTGTCAATAGAAGTGTGCTTACAATATATGGTCATGCATGTTAAATCAAGTTTCATGTGTAAGATTTTTCTAGATGAAAATGACTTAATTTTTCAATACAGAGACAGACAGGCAGAGATGTGTGACATTAATCACTATGTCTCCATAGCAAATAAAGTAAGAATTCTTATAGACTACATAATATTATGTAAACATTCATTAGTAATAAAGTGCCAAATCTTAAAAAAAATCATGCATCTAATTTTCTATTATCTGTGGTTAAGAAACAGAGGCAGAGCTTAGGAAATCTTAGAGATATCCACTTGAACTTTTCATCTTAAAGATGAGGTAATGAGACTAAGAGAGGCTAGGTAATTTTCTCATTTCAAGAGTGGCCACATCTGTCCCTTTTTATAATGCACTGCAGCCAAATCCTTTTTATGTCTCATTGGCCAGAAAGGATCACATGGCCTGTCCCAACTGCACCAGAGGTTGCTGGGAAAGCAGGGAATGAAATAGGTTAGACACACTGCCACTCCGAATAAATTCCCTTAAGAAAGAAAGAAAGGAAAATGGGTATTGGATAGACAATCAGCAAGGTCTGTTAAATTCACATTAGTGTTTTTGTTTTGTTTTGTGTTTTGTTTTGTTTTGTTTTGTTTGAGTGTTACAGGCTGGAACCAATGGTTATATGGCTCCTGATGTCCTAATGGATAAAGTGAGTTATTCCTACCCTGTGGACTGGTTTGCAATGGGATGCAGTATTTATGAAATTGTTGCTGGAAGAACACCATTCAAAGAGTACAAGGAAAAAGTCAGTATAAGAGGATTTAAAGCAAAGAAGCCTGAAGGAAGAGGTCAGATTCCACCATGATAACTTCACAGAGGGAGCAAAAGATGTTTGCAGATTCTTCTTGGCTAAGAAACCAGAGCAACGCTTAGGAGGCAGGTAAACCACTAGATAACAGAGATGATTAGAGATATCAGTATTGTCCATGGAGATTTGGAGAATATTTTGGATTAGTGACAAAGCCTTGGGATTAAGTATTATTATTATTTTCTATTATTATTCACATATTACATGGTTAAGTATTTCTGATACTTTTAAACACTATGAGCGCTTGATACAGAACTACCTCCAAGATATATTTCAAAGCGAAAAAGTGAGGTACAAAAGTCCATCCATATAAAAGAAGAACAAGAATATATAATTCAAATCATTGCATAGAATATCTTGAGCAAAGTATATAAGGAAGGTATAGGATCGGCTGCTCTAATAAAGGAAAATTTGGAGCAGGTGACATGGATGCAAATGAGGGTTTTCACTATATTACTCTATTATCTTTTGAATTTTGAACCATGTGAATAAATTATCTATTTGAAAATGAATAAAATTAAACCTTAAAATAAAAAACATCAGTACTGATAGCCATAGCTCTGGAAAATTCTGCCCCTATTAAACGTCTCTGTAAAATATCATCAGTCAGTCAACAGATATGTAGTGAATACATGTGATGTTGCTGGTTATATTAAGTACTTATATAATCGAAATTAGTTTTGAGGAAAGTCAAGTTTTATTACTTACAATGGCATAGTAAGATCAAGATATTTTAGAAGAAAAAAAATCAGTAACAACTGACTTGTGAAAAGACCCTTGGCAGTGGGTGACCGTTGTGTAAGGAGAGAAAGCGAGGGGTTAGTCACAGATATTGACTCACATCCCAGCTCTGCTATAGCTCTGCTATGTCCTGGTCATTTTATCTCCAGCAATTGAATGACTTTCTCTGACTCAATATCCTCGTACTATCAACTTGACTAGGCCACAGTGCTCAGATATTTGATCAAACATTTTTCTAGATGTTTCTGTGCAGGTATTTTTTTTTTAGATGAGATTAACATATAAATCAGTAGGCTTTGAGGAAAGCAGATTATTCTTCATTATGTGGAGGGGCCTCATCCAATCCGTTGAAGGCCTTAATAGAGAAAGACTGACATCCCTGGGAGAAGAGGGAATTCTTCCAGCAAACCTTCTTTAGACTTCAGTTGCAACTCTTCCCTGGGTCTTCAGCCTACCTTGCAGAATTTGCCCTTGCCAAGCCTCCACAATACTGTGAGTCAATTCCTTAAAATAAACCTCTTTTTCTCTCATATATATATATACCCACTACTGTCACAGAGGAAAAAATGTTTTTCCTTTAGGTTCAAAAATGGAGGCCTGCAAATTAAACTGACAGATTTTCATTTATTTACATACACAGGAATTCACAGAAATTGTCACTAGGAAGTGGTTAGAATGGGAGGCTTATATACCATCTTAATGGGGGAAGGCGGGGTTGGTGGGGGGAGAAGAGCACTTACTGGCAAACAAATGACTTCTTAGTCATGGTGGAAGGAAGGGCACTATGGGAGAACAAAGGACTTGTAGGAAAGCTAAGTGGAACCTTAGGAGAATTGATGGGAGATGTGATAGTTTTGCCACAATGTCTATTTAGGTGTAGTGCTGACTTTTGTCACTGGTGACAAGAGTCAGTTTCCCCAGGTTCCAAAACACCCCGAGGACAGGATTTATGAATTGAGCTCTTTCAGGAAGCTCTCCTTTTATGGAGGTATGCATCTGTTGACTCTCAAATGCCTTCAGCTCAAAATAATTGTTATGACATTGTGGTGCATTCTGGACCTTTTCAATATCCTGTTGGTTCTGTTTCTCTGGAGAACGCTGACTAATACAATGGGGTGTTTTGAAGTTTAGCTATAATATACAGAGGGTGCCCAAAAAATGTATACACATTTTAAGAAAGGAAAAAAACTATTAAAATTGTAATACTCAGTATATACCAATACCAAAAGATGAATACAAGTCGTGTTTACATTTTTTTGGTACCCCTTGTATATAAAGTTAGGTATCATGTATGTTGGGAATCATTTAATAAGAGATAGCAATTATTGGTTTCCCCTGCTAGCCAAAAGTAGAGCTGAAATGGAGTAAAGCAAAAAAGCAAATACCATTAATTTATATGGAAGAATTTTTGAGCATCTCCAAACCCAAAAAATAACCTACCAAATCATACCAAATATGCTTAGTTATGTCCAGTTTTTTGTTTTTTGTTTGTTTGTTTTTTGGCTTTTAAAGAATTTATTTATCAATTACAGGTGATATACAATATTATATTAGTTTCTTTTTTTTCAATTAAAGTTTATTGGGGTGACAATTGTTAGTAAAGTTACATAGATTTCAGGTGTACAATTCTGTATTACATCATCTATAAATCACATTGTGTGTTCACCACCCAGAGTCAGTTCTCCTTCCATCACCATATATTTGATCCCCTTTACCCTCATCTCCCACCCCCCTCCCCCCTTACCCTCTGAGAACCACTAAACTATTGTCTGTGTCTATGAGTTTTTGTTTCTCATTTGTTTGTCTTGTTCTTTTGTTGTTTCTGGTTTATATATCACATATCAGTGAAATCACATGGTTCTCTGCTTTTTCTGTCTGACTTATTTCGCTTAGCAGTATAATCTCAAGATCCATCCATGTTGTCACAAATGGTCCTATTTCATCTTTTCTTCCCGCCGAATAGTATTCCGTTGTGTACATATACTGCAACTTCTTTATCCATTCATCTATCGAAGGACCTTTTTGTTGTTTCCATGTCTTGGCCACCGTAAATAAAGCTGCAATGAACATTGGAGCACACTTGTGCTTTATGTATAAATTATGTCTTTATGTATAAATGTCTTTATTATGTCTTTATGTATAAATGTTTTCATATTTTTTGGGGTAGATACCCAGGAGAAGAATTGCTGGATCATTTGGTAATTCTACTCGTAATTTTTTGAGGGACCTCCACACTGCCTTCCATAGTGGCTGCACCAGTCTGCATTCCCACCAGCAGTGTATGAGGGTTCCTTTTTCTCCACAGCCTCTCCAACACTTGTTATTATTTGTCTTGTTGATGATGGCCATTCTAACTGGGGTGAGGTGATATCTCATTGTGGTTTTTATTTGTATTTCTCTGATGATTAGTGATGTTGAGCATTTTTTCATGTCTATTTGCATTTGTTTGTCCTCTTTGGAGAAATGTCTCTTCAGGTCCTCTGCCCATTTTTCGATTGGGTTGTTTGTTTTTTTGTTGTTGAGTTGCATGAGTTCCTTGTATATTTTGGATATTAGTCTCTTATCGGAGACACTGTTTGCAAAAATCTTCTCTCATTCAGGTGGTTGCCTCTTTATTTTGTTGATGGTTTCTTTTGCTGTGCAGAAGCTTTTAAGTTTGATATAGTACGCCCAGTTTTATGCTAAGCGTAACAACATTATGAGCTCGCTTAGGCTTTTCGGATAAGACACATGCTGCTAATGGACGTACAAGATAAAGTACAGATGCTCACAGACACTGTTCAAAGCTCTGGCGGTCTGATGCTGAGATGCTGAGCGTAGTTCCTGGGGAAGGAGATTGACAGGTCCACTCTCACTGCCTGGGGTGCGTGCTGCCTCTCTAAGGGCTCCCTGCAAAACAAACACTGAATGTTATTTTGGCTTTTTGCCTTTTTTTCATAAAAGCGAAAATCCTCTTTTGATTTCTTTTGGTTAGCAAAAACTGGTACTAATGTAGGTCTTTTGTAAATGCAAAGTCGTGTAATGCAAACTTTGAAAAACGGGGGATACCTGTATTATTAATTTGTTCTAAGGGAGATATCAGATAATATTTTGATTAAACTATGAGCTTGAATGTCTTAAATTATTTGGATTGAATTTTCAAAATCTAAAAACATAGAAATATGACAGCTACAATCACAAAGTAATATTACACCAGAACCTAGACAGCCAGGTTACTCTAAATCTTCTAAGCAGTTGCCAATGGAAGCTCTACAACAAGGCAGCCTTAGGTCAAAATGTTTGAATATGCAGGCAACTTTTTCATTTTTGACCTGATATTTTTAAATAGTGAAACAAAATTCATTTGTAATGACTTTTGAAGCATGGCAGATAACCAAACTAACAAGTGAGTATTTTGGAATTAGATGGAACCCTTATACTCATGTGACGTAAAACGTGAAACTAATTTCCATTGTAGATGCCAACATTGTCGTATTAGTACAGTCGGAATAGACCCTGTTAAAACAAGCAAATCCCAGAGTCTCAGCAGCTGAAACCTAAAGGATTATTTCTCATTCACACAAAGCCCACTAGGGGTGGCTCTCCAGGGTACCTCCCTTCTGAACAGTAACTCAGAGATCCAGGCTGCTCCCATCTTACAGCTCCAGAATGGCTGGCTTCCAGTTGCTGTGGCAACAAGAAGACAACCCAGGAAGCTTTGCACTGCCTCAGCAAGGAAGTGGCCCACTTCGCCCATCACTTCATACACATTTCTGTTGGCCCGAACAGTCCTCAGGCCCTGCCTATAGGTGAGGAGGTTGGCTAGTGTGGTCTTCTGTGTGCCCAGGAAGGAGAGGACAACCAGAGAGGCTGACCACTAACCATCTCCACCGTCCTTGCTCTCTCAAGTGCCGGAAGTGGCTAAGGCATTGCAGGAAGTGAAGTCTCTTTACATGATTTCCCTGAAGGGAACGCCACCCACTTGGTGTGTTTGAAAATCTATCTCAATACTTTATAAGCACACTGGCTCTATAAAATGAAATACTGACAAACTTCTTGAGGAAAATTCACCTTAAAGCATTAGATCATTGCCTTCAGCTGCTCCATCAAACAAAACCTTTTTATAAAGCATCTGTTGTTGTGACGGGAATAAAACTGTTTACAACATTAGATAAACAGCATATAAAAACCATCTGTTCAGTGAAAAAGAAAGCCTTCCAACATTTTCATTTAAACTCTTTGTATTAAAAAAAATTATTTAAATAAGATAACGTTTGATTAATTTAGTGGGTGTCCTCCAAAAGGGAGGCAAATGCCTAGACAGTGTGTTACACAGTGGAGAGGTCAAGTACCCCCTCCCTGTTGCGTTTAAAAGTGTTTGAAATAAATTAAAAACCCTTCTCTTTTAGATATCACTAAAGAGGGTCTCTTTATGGGTCTGTGAATTAGTTTTGCAGAGAAACCAAAACTTTCCTGAGCATTTCATAGGAACTCCAGATAGGATCAACTAGGTGTTTTCCAATACCATAAAAGGTGAAGACTACTTAAGTAGTTTGCAAGTTTTATTCTGATCAGTGAATGCAGCAGAATAAGAGCAAATACCCATGCACATCTCAGGTTGAAGTGCTTTTCCAATACACAATTTCAGGCTAATAACCACTGTTTTAGGCAGACCGAACCCCACATTGTGGGCAGGTGTTATCTTGTCTTCATTGACTGGTAAAAGAAAATCCATTGTAATCTCTGTGTGGGTTTCAATAACACAAGAGCTCTTGTTAATCCTCAGAAATATATTCCACTCCAACTAGCGGAAGTCTTTATGCAGCTGCGGGTTTGGCTATTACAAAAGATACTGCCTCCATCAGTAGCCTCTCCTCTTTGTTCAAAGTGCTCTGTATGATGATGAGCCAAAAGGCCCTGCACTAAGCTGCCAGGGCAAGATTCAAAAGTAAAATCATCTTCATCTAATTATTGAACTGAGGTGAGAGTCACTAGTGTAAAAGATGGAAGTGATCAGTTTTGTGATGGCCTGGACACAGAGTTAAAGGAACAGAGATTGGAAAGCCTAGTTTTTCGTTGTTAGCATCAGCAACTACGGATATTAATTAGAAAAGGGCATTGTTTTGCAAAATTTCCCGGTGCTGAGATTGGCCTATAATCCCATCATTATATCAAGAATTTATTCAGGGAACTTACACATATGAGGCATGTTTTAGGGAACAGCAAGACAACGTGGATATCTTCCCTACCACGTGGCAGGTGATAAGGAGTTGTAGACGGCAGGGTAGGATGGACAAGGGTACTGGGATATGACCGACCCCTATAAAGGGTAAATGCTTTACACGTTTGCCTGGGGCTAGGCAACAGCCCGTTCCAGGAATCAGCACGTCTGAGACCTAAGGGAGGGTGGGTCAGATAGTCTCTGAGGGGACTTGCAGAAGCAGTCTGTTCTGGCCAGAACCTAGCTGCAGGACCAGCAGCAGTCAGGCAGTGGGCACGTCATGGAATAGTCTCTCCTTCGCAAGCATAAGGCATGGGCCTTGCCTTCCAGGGCCATCTAGTTGGAGGTGTTGAGGAACATAAAGAAAACCTCAAAGTGGTTCATTGTTTCCTTGTCTTCCGCCACTAGTTGCAGAAGGGCTGCAGCCAACCATCCCTGATGGCCAAGCCCAGGCTATCTGGACCTGGTTGCTGGAGGTGTTACTTGAGAACTGTTCATCCTGAGATGAAGACTGGTTTGGCTAGTTTCCTGAAGCTACTGAGCCCCTGGGCGTCCTCCGTTTATGCAAGTTAAAGCTGCTCAGAGTGAGTTTCAAGTGCCCTCTAGACCTCTAGAACAGTGTATACATGCCAGCGGTCATCAAGGTGCTACCAATTCCTTCCTTATGACACCCGTCTCATTCCAACTCCTTTGTTCTCTTTGAGACACACAGGCCTGGGGTTCATTCCTGATCTACGTGAATGCAATTCTAGCTCTATTCTTGTTCTGCCACATTTACAATCTGATACCCACCCTCCAAATCTATCTGATACCTTAAAATGGTGAATGTTGCTGTGTAAATGATACCTCAATAAACCTAACGTTTTTCTTAAATATATCCTTGAAGCTTCAGTTTATCTCAGTAACCCTCCCTCAAGGGTCTTACTCTAAGGATGTAAACCACATAGACATTGGTCAGTAGGTTCTAACAGATAGCAAGCCTGCGTTTTCCTTTCTTTCAATCGATGGAGACTTGGTGGCTTTTGAAAGAAAAGAGATACCTTGTAGGTATCTCAGGATGCAGCTTTCCATATCTGTCTTTTCATTTAGGTCTTAGTGGAAAAAGTCCAAGGAGTCCTGAATGGCCTTTCTGGAGGTGGGTAGGCTGGAATCACAGAACAACAATCCAGAGAATGTCTCGATGTCAGATGCCTCCAACTGAGTTTCTCTTATTCATAATAAGATTTGATTACACTTTTGCCTTTGAAAAATTCACCTATTTTTTTCTTTTTTTTGCTTTCTCTGAATGCAGAAGCAGGTAAAGAGGTTAATAGAAGTTTCAAAATACAATTAAAAAACAGACAGCGTTATTGTGATGGTAAAATGTGATGATGAAGTGAAGAGCTTAATGTATTCACTGAGAGTAGGCTAAAAATAAATGTTAATTATTCTCAATATTGTTGTTAGTAATGTCATTATTATGTTTAGATTCCAGTCATCTTACTGGACAGAGTATGCTGCAGTAGTCATGTGACATGGTGAGGAGTCTCTGAAGGGGATGTATGGGGAAAGTCCTCAATCCTTTTCCTAAAAGCTTTTTTGATAACTGGAATGGAAAATGTAAAAGGAAAGACCATGAATGTGATTGATTTTTATTAAAGTTGATTTATGACAGAAATTGACTTCTTCCAAAAGGAAGACATTTCTCAGTCAGACCAGCATATTTAGTCACATAAAAAAAAAAAAAAGGAAAAAAAATCATTTTAATCTGATGCCACAAAACAGCCCCCTTTCTACTTCTTTAAAATGTGGACTTAATGTGGTAGGCCACCCCTAATAGGCTCCCCAAAGATTCCCACCTCCTGGCATCCACACCTTTGTGTAATCCCTTCCCTTTAGGGTGGACTGAACTTACTGACTTGTTTCTAATAAATAGAATATGACAGAAGTGATGAGATGTCATTTCCAAGATTAGGCAATAAAAAGACTGTGTCTTCTGTCTTGGACTCCCTTCTCCTTCTGGTCCTCCTCCTCCTCCTCCGCCCCTTCCTCCTCCTCCTCCTCTTTCTTCTTCTTCTTCTACTTCCTCCTCCTCCTCCTCCTCCTCCTCCTCCTCCTTCTTCTTCTTCTTCTTCTTCTTCTTCTTCTTCTTCTTCTTCTTCTTCTCTCTCTCTCTCTCTCTCTCTCTCTCTCTCTCTCTCTCTCTCTCCCCCTCCCTCCCTCCCTCCCTCTCACCAGCCCCTGACCATTTGTCCTGGGAAAACACAGAGACAATGTTATAAGGCAGCCCTGAACCCTAATCAACAGCTTTACTTAATGTCACAGAGACTTTCAGCTAATGGCACCCAGTAAAGCACTGTCTAGATTCTTGACCCACAGAAACTGTGAGATAATTAACATTTATTGTTTTAAGCTACTAAATATTGAGACAATTTGTTACACAGCAACAGGTAATTAGTACAAAGAGTACACAGTTGGCAACATACATTTTTTTTCCTTATTCTAAGACAAATTCCTAGAATAATTTCTAGGATAAGGAAGGAAGAGTTGATAACAAATAACCATAGTCTTGAACACTAACTGTATGCTCATTCATGCTACTAAAAATTACTAATGGATTTAAAAGAATATCTTTAAAAAAATTATTGTGGCATTTGGGAGAAGTGGGCTCCTAGAAATCACGTCATATGAAGAGTGAAGAGCTATGACCATGGTCTTTTAAACTGTGAGTGATGGTCATGTGGGAAGAGACATGCTTAACTTGTTCTATTTGTCCGTGAAAGTCAGAGCAAGAGGCAATGAGTGGAAGTTGCAGGCAAGCACATCTGGCCCCACTGAATTGTGCTGGTGTTTCCATGAAACACCAAGAATAAAAGTCATGTCAACTGCTTGACTCTTTAAAAATCACATCAACATGTGAAAGCTGTCTGCAAACAATGAAAATGCTGTCTACGTATGGTGGAATTGTGGGTGATTTTTTTTTTTTTAAAGATTTTATTGGGGAAAGGGAACAGGACTTTATTGGGGAACAGTGTGTACTTCCAGGACTTTTTTCCAAGTCAAGTTGTCCTTTCAATCTTAGTTGTGGAGGGCGCAGCTCAGCTCCAGGTCCAGTTGCCGTTGCTAGTTGCAGGGGGCGCAGCCCACCATCCCTTGCGGGACTCCAGGAATTGAACTGGCAACCTTGTGGCTGAGAGCGCACTGGCCCATGTGGGAATCGAACTGGCAGCCTTCGGAGTTAGGAGCATGGAGCTCCAACCGCCTGAGCCACTGGGCGGGCCCCTTGTGGGTGATTTTTAAAGTTATTATTTTTCTAAATTATTCTTTATGTTGTTGTATTGTCTTTGTAATTAAAATGAATTGTGTTATAAGAAAAGAATACTACACTCTTTGTATCGTTAGAACATTTCCTATTTTTTTTTTTTTAAATATTTTATTGGGGAAGGGGAATAGGACTTTATTGGGGAATAGTGTGTGCTTCCAGGACTTTTTCCAAGTCAAGTTGTTGTCCTTTCAATCTTAGTTGTGGAGGGTGCCGTTCAGCTTCAAGTTGTTGTCCTTTCAATCTTAGTTGTGGAGGGCACCAGACGCGCTCCAACTGACTCAGCCATCCGGGAGCTCAGTGGTAGCTCAGCTCAAGGTGCCATGTTCAATCTTAGTTGCAGGGGGCGGAGCCCACCATCCCTTGCGGGAGTCAAGGAGTCGAACAGGCAACCTTGTGATTGAGAGCCCACTGGCCCATGTGGGAATCGAACCGGCAGCCTTTGGCATTAAGAGCACGGAGCTCCAACCGCCTGAGCCACGGAGCCGGACCCCCAACATTTCCTATTTTAGTTTGTGACTGTGTGTCCTGCTGGCCACCTCCTTTCTTCACAGAGAAAAATCTTATGATCCCAGAAAACATCCTTTCTTAAAAACCATCCACTTTCCTCGCCTGGAAGCTGGCCTATTTGAACCCCCATATGTGCCAGACCCTTCAGTGGTTTACGCCAAAGACATTGATGAAATTGAAGATTTCTATGAGGTTCGGGGAGTCGAAGTTGATGATAACGATAAGAAGTTCTTCCAAAGGTTTGCAATAGGTGCTGTCCCGAGAGAGTGGCAGGAAGAGATTATAGAAACAGGACTGTTTGAAGAATTGAATGACCCCAACAGGCCTGCAGGTTATGGGGAGGGTAATTCATCCAAGTCTGGTGTGTGTTTGTTATACATTGTTCTCTCTAACAGATGGGCAGCTGGAGTCTCAGCTGACCTAATCCTCGAATGTTCCTGTTAACCTAAAAATAAAAAGGTCTTTCAAAGTGAGAGGCAACAAGCATTTATTGAGATCAATAAGAATAGTTATTTGGGAAGCATTGATTCAGGCAGAAACCCAAATAATGTTCTAATTAGGAGACAAAGGCAGTGGGTATTTATGAGAAAGGGAAAGGGAACAATTACATCAATAGAAGGAAGACATCTCTATTGGTGCAGATAACGTAACATGGTGATGTTAATTCTAAATAATGGTTTTAATATTCAGTCCAGTAGTCATAAAACTGTTTTCTTGTTACCTTTGCAAATAGTTTTTTGGGACATAATGTTGCCCTAGGCCCATTCAAAAAGTTATTTTGCCCTGTTTTAACTTTCTGAAGGTTTGAGGCCTAAGACACGTAAAGCAGTTCTTTGGGCATGGCAGCTCTGGCTCCATTTTAAAGTGGCTCCATTTATATTGTCGTTTACATTCCTAATACATGAAAATCTGTTAAAGAGAGAACTGATCAATCAGGAGGGGCATTTCAACCATAAAACAGTTCAAAGGACAAGCAAGCTCACCACTAGGACACATATTCCGTCCTTCTTCCTCCCTTCCTCCCTTTCTTCCTTTCTTTCTTTCTTCCTTTCTTCTTTCCTTCCTTCCTTCCTTTCTTTCTTTCCTCTTTTCTTTCCTTCCTCCCTCCCTCCCTTCCTTCTTCTCTCCTTTTTTTTTCATAGAGATGAGTAAAGTCTCAGTTTTCATTGAGGGCTGGGAAAAGGAACACTCAGGTTTATTTTGATAAACTAAAAGCTTGACCTCTCTACCATCATGTCTCTGAAAATTACTCAAAGTCCTAGGAACAGAGAAAGGAACTTTGTGGTGTACGCAGAAAATGAGCATTTGCAATTCTTAGTAAATAATCATTTTTGTTGTCCATTGTTTATATCCTTTCTTCCCTTCATCTTTCAGTTTTTCTTCTGCTTCTGTACTTATAAAAAGGATTTCAAAGATGGAAATAAATGTTCCTGATATTCTCCCCATAAAAAGAAGTGGATTATAATATTTTGGCAATATTTCAGATTACAAAATAATTTTTAATTTGCTGAAAGTCTCTTTTTCACATTTTTAAATATTATTCCTTTTTAATGTTGAAGCATTTTAAATGTGAATACACATGAGGTCTGCGAATTAAAGTATTCTATAGACTGAATCCTTTGTAATATGCTGCAAATTGCTTACATATATAATTCCATATGCTATTGGTTCACAAACTTTGCTGAACTTTGGAATCACCCAGTGAGCTTTAAAAATTACTAATGTCTAGCTCCCACCTCCAGATTTTAATCTGTCTGGGGTACAGCCTGGGTATCTAGCTTTTCAAAAGCTCCCCAGGTGATTTTAATGTGCAACAAAGCTTAGGAACCATGGCCATGTAGATTTAAATGTTATTACACATGGTCTGTGTTTCAGTTGTTCAGAACTTCAATCATACATTCTGACAGCAACATTTTAAATGCCCCAAAGACATGTGATTTTGGCAATTGCAGTGTAAATGAAACTGAAGATAATCTGTATTCATCTTGTAGATTTTCTTGTCCTTGCACACTTTAGTTCCTCATATATATCTTGGGAAGTAGATCTCTCGACTATTTCAAAACCTGAAGGAGGAATATGAGCTTAGAAACGGATTTGAACAAATGGTGGTCCTCATTTCAAGTGGCTGCCCAAGTCAGCACTTTATTGTAGAATTAGCACTTCTCAAAAGCACAGCCAAAGTAAGAATTCTCAGGCTGCAAAAATTATTTTGGACCCAAATATAAATCTGTGGTGATTTTTTTTTTAAAAGGCATATATATGTGTAAGGAAATCTCACTTGTCCCAGTGGTGAGAAGCCTGGCTGAAGTCATTTTAAAAGTTTCGTCCCTTGAGTAAGGGAGCCAAGAGTTGCAAAAACACTGGCCAAAAAAATTTTGATTAACTGGAATCCAGCTAACAGTAATCCACAACTACAAGGCGGCATTGGCCATAGCTGGGATGAGTAGAAAGAAATCTTCTTGGAGAAGAGACCTGGGTTAGCGCACATGCCAGCCACTCAACCTCCTGCCCGTCCTCCAATCTCAGTGAACTCCTTGATGCTCCAAATCTCACCCTGGAGACACTGCAGAGTCCTGAGTCACCAGTCCCGGATACAGGGTGTCCAGCAGATACTTTCTCCCAAGGCAAGAAAGTAGATTCAAATTTGGTCAGATGTGATAAAATTTCTAACAAGTCTATTTTAACAAAAAACTAATTAACAGTTGACCGAAATCCAATTAACCAGAGCATTCCAAGAGTAGAGGTCTCAGAATTTAGCTTTACAAACCTTAGACATTGAAAACAACTGTCTTGTTGCGTTGGTTCCTTCATTGAATGTCTACTGCTTTCAATAAACTTCCAATACAAATCTGTCTTTCATTTCTTAGGATTAGCTCAGGAAAAAGTTGAATAAGAGAACTATACTCAAACAATCACCACGTAAGTGTGTGTTGAGCTCTAATTACACACTGAGCCCTGTACTGGGGTAGTGCTGGGGACACCACAGAGAAATCAGACAACCATCTAAGAAAGGGCGTGTGGTGTCGTGTAGAATACAGACTCCCATTGGTTTTGTTTTCCATATTTCAAATGAGAAAACTGAGGCTCATAGGTATTTTGTAGCATGTCCAAAATCACCCGGCTTTGTAGGGCTGTTAAGAAGACTAGAAATAATGTCTGTGAAGCACATAGTACACGACTTGCATATAGTAGAGGTGTAATAAATTGAAGACTATGGTCAGTAAGTAGCAGCAAGTTGAATGATTCTAAGTCAGGGAGAAACTATTAAGAGCTGAACCTGGCCACCTTAATTACAAGTTGCAGGCTTAGAAGGAAGAGAACTGGGTCCTGGGGAGTGTTGAAAAGGAAAATTTTATGCACAATGAAAGAAAAATCTAATTAGAATAAGTGGAGACATTGGGACCCATCATCATATGCCAGTTGAGGGACTCACCTGAGTCAAGTCAGAGTGAAGAAGAATCATCTGGACCAGGGCAGGGCACAGTGAGGGACAGACATGATCAGGAGATTAAATGCTGGAGATGGAGAGAAATAAGCAAATGCAAAGGGAAGTGGTTAGGTTGTGGGTGGGACTCATGTAAAGACTTAAATAGGATGTGACGAGAGGTCTCATCAAAGAAAGTGAGTGATTTTGCCAAAGGGATGAAGCTTGCTTATTTTTGAAAAGTTGAAATGCACTTATGTTTTTATAGAAAAATTTTATAAAGATAATGAAACATTAGGGGAAACAAAGTCATATATGAGTGAAATATTTAGACAGAGAAGAACGAGGGAGAAGTAAGTCATTTCTATTCTTCCAATTTGTCAAGGGTTATTTGAAATGTTTGTTTCTTAAAAGAGGAGATGGATTTGATAAACTGTTTGAAGGGGCTTAGAAGTGTCCAGCAAAGCAGAAGGTATGGATGATGTTTTCATAGGAAACAGATGAATTATTGATTTTAAGACGGCAAACCACGAGTTAAAAAATATTCTCAATTGTTTCTTGTGAATATCAAGTCTAAAATGTTTCTCATTTAGGTGACCAGGCATGAATGTGAAATAATTCAATAATTTAACTTTGCTTCTCAGGAATTGCGTGTTTTCAAAACATGAGAGTTCATCAGATCAGTTTTTAAAGATCACTATATTTTATGTATCATTAGAGCAGTTTGATAATAAGACAAATTCTGTAAGTTGTTTGGACAGTAAAACATAATAAAAACTAGTAGAAATACATAATCCTTGCTTCTTAAATGGTTATTCTTGGCAGTTATAAACCAGAAGAAGCAAAACAATGATAGAAGGAGAAAAAAAATAGATACGAGAAATTTTTGGGGGCCTGGAAGACTTACCATATTGGCCTTTTGACTATCAAAAACTTAAAAAGATGGGGTCGGCCCGGTGGCTCAGGTGGTTAGAGCTCCATGCTCCTAACTCCGAAGGCTGCCAGTTCGATTCCCACATGGGCCAGTGGGCTCTCAACCACAAGGTTGCCGGTTCAACTCCTCGAGTCCCGCAAGGGACGGTGGGCTCTGCCCCCTGCAACTAAGATTGAACACGGCACCTTGATCTGAGCTGCCTCCCGGATGGCACAGTTGGTTGGAGCACGTCCTCTCAACCACAAGGTTGCTGGTTCGACTCCCGCAAGGGATGGTGGGCTGTGCCCCCTGAAACTAGCAATGGAAACTGGACCTGGAGCTGAGTTGTGCCCTCCACAACTAAGACTGAAAGGACAACAACTTGAAGCTGAACGGCACCCTCCACAACTAAGATTGAAAAGACAACAACTTGACTTGAAAAAAAGTCCTAGAAGTACACACTGTTCCCCAATAAAGTCCTGTTCCCCTTCCCCAATAATAAAAAAAAAAATCTAGAAAAAAAAACTTAAAAAGACTTACTGAATTTTCTTGGATCATCTGGGATAAATAATTGCAGTTATTTAGGTTTACGTATTTTTTTCAATAAATAATGCTGATTGTCATGTGCTGGGCCCTATTTTAGTTTTGGGAGATATGCTGGGGTTTGTCCCTTTAGGATATTTATTAGGTTGGTGCAAACGTAATTGTGGTTTAAAAGGTTAAAAATAATTGCAAAAACCGCAGTTACTTTTGCACGAACCTAATAGATTGGAGAGGTTTTTTGTTCTCCTTCTGTATCAGTAAACCTTTATATCTCTCTGGGTAGAGATGAATTTTGTTCTTACCAATCCCCCCCTAAGTTTTCTGCACTGAACATGTCTTTCTTTTAAAAATAGGGGAGGGGGGGCCGTATATTAATTGAAGCAAGGCAGGACCCATCGTAATTGGACCTGGGTGTGTGGGGCATGTGCAGGCTGACTTTGGCAATGGCCAGCCCCCGAGGACTCCCTCCCAGCCAAAGGGCAACATCCTGGGTACCCGGAGTAAAGCCAGATCCCCCACTATGAGCAGCGGTCTCCCAGGACAGAGCCAGCAGCTGGTGCCTAAGGCTGGGCTAAATTAGTGGTTCCACAATGAACTGTGGCCGGTCGGTGGTGAAGTGTTTACCAAACCTTGGAGAAATGAAAGAAGGGACAATGCAGCAAGTGTCCCTTCTTCCTATTCATATTTTGAAGTGAATAGCAAGTGTTTCATGTGCTATTCACTTCAAAATATCTTCTTTCATGAAGTAGTTAAAATGTCATCTTTTATAAAGTAGTTGACATTTGACAAAAGCAAAAAATTGGATACCCTATGACCATTCCTCAGATTTTTTTTTTTTTGAAATTTTACTGACCCAGGAGATCTCAAAATCTGGGAATCGTTGCCCTGAATGACCTTGAACAGCATTCCAATTGTAGGGAAACATTTGTGCTTAAATGGAAACTAACGCATTGTCTACAGGAGGATCTGAAACTTTGTCTGTAAAAGACCAGATAGTAAATATTTTAGACCTTGCAGATGGCAGCTACTTAGCTCTGCCTTTGTAGTAGGAAAGTCGCCATAGACAGTGAGTAAGGACTGAGTATTGCTGTGTGCCAATAACGCTGTATTTACAAAAACAGGCAGTGGGACTGGATTGAGCCCACAAGCAGTCGTGTATTGATCCCAGTCATAAATAAGGTCTTATTATTAAACTGTTTGGGTTATCTGGTTCTAATGGAGCTATTTTCCAACTCTACAAATGGTAGGTAACTATTTGGCCTTCTCAGCAAAATAATTCTTGTCTATAGACATGCAAATGACCCTTCCCCACTGTATTAGTTTGTTAGGGCTGTGATAACAAGTTCCACAGACTGGGTGGCTTAAACAACAGAAATGTATTCTCATAGTTCTGGAGGCTGGAAGTTCGAGATCAAGGTGTCATTGGGGTTGGTTTCTTCTGAGGACTCCGTCCTTGACTTCTGATGGCTGCCTTCTCCTGCCCACCCATGGTCTTCTTCTGTGTGTAGCTGTGTCCTAATTTCTTCTCCTTATAAGGACACCAGTCAGATTATAGCCTATCCTAATGACCTCCTTTTAACTTACTTACCTCTTAAAAGACTCTATCTCCAAATACAGTCACATTCTTTTTTTCTTTTTTTTTAATTTTTTTCAATTACAGTTGATATGTAATATTATATTAGTTTTAGGTGTACAACATAGTGATTAGATATTTATATAACTTACGAAGTGATCACCCTGATAGACCCAGTACCCATCTGACACCCTGTATAGCTATTGCAATATTACTGTACAGTCACATTCTGAGGTACCTGTAGATTAGGACTTCCACATGTGACTTTTGGGAGGCACAATTCAGTCCATAACACCCCTTAGTATAACACTACGCCAGTTTTATGTCCATTTGCTCATTCACTTTAACATTTCTTTACTCCATATAAATTTGTGGTTTTTATTACTTCTTTGAACTGGCTGTAAAGCTAATTCCTCATTAATGAGTTAAATAAAATCTTTAACATGTGTTCATTTTTATTTTTGTATGAGTTATGATTTTACCCCCTCCCTCCCCCCACCTTTTTTTTTTTTTTAAAGATTATCTATTAACACAACCCAGAATGTCACAATGCCATCAAGGAACCTGAGGCATATTTTTGAAATTCTGCTTCCATGAGTAAAAGTTCTCAGCAAGAGCCCTCTCTCTTGTTGTTCTCTTGTGAAACATACAGCAGAGAGAACAGCCCCTAAACAGAGGGCTGGTGGGAGAGGTGGCAGGCCAGAAGGCAGCTAGCCAAGCGCCAGTAAGGTTTAGTTGTTTGGTGGGGGTGCATGGGGCCAGCTGACTATTATACCGGGGGTGTCAAAAAAATGTACACGTTTTAAGAGATGTCATCTATGTATTCCTTTTCGAAGTTGAATTACTGTAACAATGTGCAGTGTGACGTTAGCTCAAAAGATGGCATTAATCAAAGGAATGTCAGTGTCATTCATTGTATTACAATTGTAATAGTTTTTCCTTTCTTCAAATGTGTATACATTTTTTGGCACCCTCTGTATATTTTTAAACCCATTCCCTATACCCTGCCTCTCCCATCCGCACTGCCAGCTGTCACATACATTCCTACCATGCCCACTGTTCTTGCATGCAACAGGAGAAGTTGTCAGGGAAGGAGAGGTAGGGAGGAGAAAACCAGGAGCCAGAAGAACCACGGACAGCTTTAGAAGTTCACCTGCTGGTCATGCCATGTGCTGAGCCTCTGAGGCCATCAGTGTAAATTTGCATTCCAGAGGCACACCCAGAGGGACCATTTCAGAGTCCCTGGACAAACAACTCTCCTCCAAAATTTGCCACTTCAAATACAGGATGTACAGTTAGATTTGAATCGCAGAAAACAAACTCTTTTTTTTCCTAGTACAAGTATGTCCCCAAAGTTGCATGGGACATACTTATACTAAAAAAATCATCTGTTGTCCAGGAGTAGAGATAGATAATCTCCTTAAGGAGAGTCTGTGGTCAGGATTAAAGACAATGCAGGAAAACCAGCACAGCACACAGTCAGAGCTCCGCCTGAACTGCCTGCACCTGTCAGATCTGCCCTCCAGTACAGCTTCTGCGAATTTCTCCTGGCCAGTCCACATGTGTGCTCTCTCTCACCCAGAGCTGGCCCGGCAGAATTGCCAGCATCACCACTACTGCTACCAATATTAATAATGCAATCAAAGCTTCCATTTATTGAGGACCTACTATGTGCTGGGCTCTGTACCCGGCACTTTTTGTGTATTACTCCCAATACTCACAATCATCCTGTGAAATGGGTATTATTATCTGCATTTTATCAATGAAGAAAGGAAAGCTCCAAAAGTTAATGGACTTAGCCAAGTACACAGTAAATGCTGAGTAAACCCAGGTCAACCTGACAGCTCTTGGCTATGAGGTCACTCTCCCAAGTGCCTCTCCCAAGTGCCTCTGTCCCTGTTCCCCAAAATGTCTCTTATGGGCCTCAGAGCAGAGTTAATGGATGGACCAAGCCCAAGGAAGAAAAAATTAAAAACAAAAATTGTAGACCCTAAATAAACTAGCTGGGCCGGGACTAAGGTGAAGTGAGCGAGGTCCCTAGGGCTCAGTATGTACGACAGCTGTCACTCTCAGGGTCAGGCAACTGCAGTCGAAATTTGCACAAAACGAAGTGAGTGCCTTCTTCAGTTTTGCACCTTAGGCCTTTCGTTCCACTCACCCTAATTCTGGTCCTGGGAACTAGACAGCTCAGGTGTAGAAACTTAGGACAACCCTTTTGGAACTACATTTCTTTATTTCTTTGCATCTACAAAAACAATCATCTACGTACATTCATTCATTCAGCAAATATTAATTCAGGGCTTACCCTGTGCTAGGCCTTGTAAGAGATAGGAATACAGTGCAAGACAGACCACATCCATCCTGAATATTTCCCCCATGGGCTGGGTATCTCTACTAGCCAATATGGATCAATAATTTTTCCTGCTTCTCTTGTCACCTTTTAGTGGATGCCAAAGACCAAGAAACACAGTGCCCAGGGGGTATTTAAGAACTGAAGTTCAGTTTTGCCTCTTCCTTTCCTCTTTAAAAGAATTTCTCCCAGGTGTATGTTTAAAAATCCTTGTTCTGGAAAAGCTGTAAAGTAGGACTTGTAAACTTATTACATCTCCCTTAAAGTGGAAAGTTACAGGCAGGCTGAAAGGCACATCCAGACTGGATTGCGGTGAGTGTTGTTTTAAGAAATGCCAGTGGAATGAAGAGGTGAGGGCTGCGCTGGCACATGTCATAACCGGTAACCCGGCAGACAATGGTGAAATAGCTCAACCAAACAAACATTCAGAAGCCCTTGTCTGCGCCTCGCTTCCCAGGAGCGGGTGCCCTCCGGCTCTCGCCTCTGCTTGACTGTGTTCGGGGCTAGGCCCGTAAAACAGCACTGCAGATGCTGGGGTGCTGAGCTTCGCCCAGACATGTGGAGTTTTCACGATTGTTATGGCTTTACGTGTCCTCAGCAGCAACCTCTCCTCTCATAGTTCTAAGTCGCTTAGTTCTGATATGCCGTTTGTGGACTGTCCGGTCACCTCGCCTCTCCTCACACAGCCCATTTTGGGTCATTTTGTTACTCACTGTGCCCCACCCCATGGTGTGTAGGAATGCAGAAAGCCAAGTGAAAGAAATCCATCCGTTTGATTTTGGAACAGGAATTTAAGAAGAAAGCCAAAATGATTAACTGAAATCTGGATTCTCTGAGAATTTAAAGGACATACTCTCTCGGCTCCCCTTCTCCCACTCCCTTTCTTTCACAACCATAGATCACTCAGCTAATTAGCCTCAGATGTTACATGAAGTTGAGGATTTTCTTGTGTGTAACACTTGAGACACACATAAGGAGCTGGGTTGCCTATATTTAACCCTTTCATCTCTCCTGTACCGGTGACCCTCTTGCCGGTAAAAGTGACTATAAACCACCACTACCTCACACAGGGAGAACGAGGGACAGGGGGAAAGACTAATAGGACAATCAGCTCCAAGTCAAAGCTTACTTCCAATCATACTGTGTTCTGAAGACCATTCTGGGGAGATGAGAAGGTGAGTGTGTGGAAGGTTTCCTGTGGAAAACAGTTCCAGAGAGAATGTGTTTGACGAGTTCTTCCCCGTTTTGGAAGAGGTGAACTGTTGAAATATTATGTCACGAGGACGTGCCTGCACTTGGCCCCGTGTTGTGCTGGAGCCAATCGTGCCCACCTCTTCCCAAGGTATTAGGGTGACCTCACCTTGGTAGCTTGAATTAGGCCATGGTGGGTGTATCTGCATCAGGAAAATCAGCAAATCCTCCAAATCAGGGTTTATGTTTTCTGGAGAGTGGGTTGCTCAGTGTGTCCCTGTATTAGTTTCCTATAGCTGCTACAACAAATTACTTAGTGACCTAACATAAACTTATTCTCTTATAGCTGTTAAAGAACAAAATTCAATTGAGTAAATGTGAAGATCTAATTGGCTTTATTAAATGATTCATGAATTGGCAGCATCTCTTCTAGCAACTAGAAGAGCGTTCTAAGGAGTTGTATAAAATAGAAGGTTTTTATAACAGAAAGAGGGTAGGATAAGAAAGTTTACTGAAAGTTAGAGAAAGTTTCGCTGACTTGTCCCTAAAATATACCATGGTTGATTCGTTGTAACTCTGCCCAGGACCTGGCAGAGTCAGCCCCAAGCTTTGGTTCCATTTGCAGGCAGTGGACAAGGCTATAGGAGAGAAAGCAACCAGAGTCACAAGCCGTTGCCCCAGGGAGACACAACAAGCCCGAGAGACTGAGAAATGCTGGGGAAAGCTAGATTCAAGGCTACCGTACGTACCTAAAAGAGAAGAGTATGAGAACATGAAAACCAGGGGCAAGCACCAGAATCAAAACCAAAAGAAAATGCAGAAAGAGGAAAACTGGCTGAGTGGTCTGTAAGCTTGCTACCAAAATTTCACATAACGTCCCAGAGCTTGAATCATCACTCCACAGCAGGGGTTCTTAAAAATGTAATTTGATGGAAGTCACTTTACTTCCTTCTGATGGAAGTTCTGTCCTTTGGGCACGAACACCACCCCAAACACAAACCTAAGCCCTAGACCCCCCAAAGCCACAATAAAGAGCTGCTGGGCCGCTGAATGTCACTGAAAAGACATTGGAACTCCTTCCTGCCCTGTAAGTTCCCCTTTCTAAAACTTTTGAATTTGGAGTATCCAGTATTGGGGTGTGTGATAGGCTAAATAATGACCCTCAAAGATATTCATGCCCTAATACCTGTAAATGTTACCTTATGTGGCACAAGGACTTTGCAGATGTTTTTAATTTAAGGATCCTGAGATAAGGAGGTTATCCTGTATTAATAAGAGGAATGCAGGAGGAGTTGGTCAGAGGGAAGCAGATGCCATTGGTGGAGTTACCCATTGAAGATGGAGGAAGGAACCACAAGCCAGAGAATACAGGAAGCCACTAGAAACTGAATAAAGCAAGGAAATGGATTCTCCCCAGATCCTACCGTGGTTCCCCCAAAATAAGACCTAGTCGGACCATCAGCTCTAATGCATCTTTTAGAGCAAAAATTATTATAAGACTGGATCTTATATTATATACTATATAAGACCAGGTATTATATTGTATTGTATTGTATTGTATTGTATTGTATTGTATTGTATTGTATTGTATTATATTATATAGACCTGGTCTTATATTATATTAAAATAAGATAGGGTCTTATATTAATTTTTGCTCCAAAAGACACATTAAAGCTGATGGTCTGACTAGGTCTTATTTTCGGGGAAACACGGTAGAGAAGGAACCAGCCCAGCCAACACGTTGACTTTTAGTACAGTGAAACTGATTTTGGCTTTCTGGCCTCTAAAAAGCTGTGTTAAAAGAAACACACAGACCCAAAATGGAGTCACTTTTGCTAAGCTTCACCAAGACTTAATATCTAACCTAATTACAGTTTCAGCCTCTCCTAGGAGTGGAGTTTTAAACCAGACTGAAGTTTCCTGGTCAGCATTAATGAGGTAATATGTCTGATAAGACTCCCTACCTTCCCCTAAGGGAAAGTATCCTTGCCTTTTAAAAGTAGCCACACTTTTAACTTTCTCATCCTACCCTCTTTCTGCCATAAAAACCTTCTATTTTGTACAACTCCTTAGAACGCTCTTCTAGTTGCTAGATGAGAAGCTGCCAATTCATGAATCATTTAATAAAGCCAATTAGATCTTCACATTTACTCAATTGTATTTTGTTCTTTAACAGCTATAAGAGAATAAGTTCATGTTAGGCCACTAAGTAATTTGTTATAGCAGCTATAGGAAACTAATACAGGGCACAACATACGTTTTTCTGACCTTGGTTTTAAAGAATTTTCTGAGGCCTTAGGAGAGTTAGGAAAACACTGGCGTCAATTATTCTGAGAAGGAATAGCTATGAATTTCACTACTGAGCAAACCATGTTTCTTGTTCTTCAACCTTGCTCTTGACCCTGCCCCAGGCCTTCTACTATTTAGGCCTTTTGGGAAGGAAGGACATGAGAAGGAGAAAGGGGTTACATGGCAGCCTACCCAAAAGTCATCTCTCCTTCTTCCTTGCACACAGATGCCAAATATTGCTCAGGGAAGCCACATGATCTTGCTTAGGGGATAAGTCTGACAGGTCTAAGCCCAACACCCCCTTGCCAATAATTGAGCTAAGCATGGTCATGTGACCTCACCCTGACTAATGAGAAGTGAATAAATGTCTACTGGGATGCTTTTTACGTGAAATTTTTTGGCCTAAATAAGAGAGAACCACATACAATAAAGCCATTTTGCCCCCTTTTGTTTTTAATCTTTAAGCTATAAGAGGACGATGATGCCTTGTCCTGGGGCAGCCATCTTTAGACTATAGGGTATGAGCTTGAAGACAAGAGCCAACACATGAGGAGAGTGGCAAGATGGAAGCGCATGGGTTCTTAATGACATCACCGAGCGAGCTGTGGAACCTACTGATTGATCATCCTACGCTCAGATGTCGTAAGAAAATAACACCGTTTTAGGGTTTAAATTTTCACTGATAGT